>NW_026282598.1:495000-567500 GCF_023373465.1 Oncorhynchus keta
AGGATAGAAGGTGGTATCATTGGTAGGATAGAAGGTGGTATCATTGTTCCATTGTTAGGATAGAAGGTGGTATCATTGGTAGGATAGAAGGTGGTATCATTGGTAGGATAGAAGGTGGTATCATTGTTAGGATAGAAGGTGGTATCATTGGTAGGATAGAAGGTGGTATCATTGTTCCATTGTTAGGATAGAAGGTGGTACCATTGTTAGGATAGAAGGTGGTATCATTGGTAGGATAGAAGGTGGTATCATTGGTAGGATAGAAGGTGGTATCATTGGTAGGATAGAAGGTGGTATCATTGGTAGGATAGAAGGTGGTATCATTGGTAGGATAGAAGGTGGTATCATTGGTAGGATAGAAGGTGGTATCATTGTTAGGATAGAAGGTGGTATCATTGTTAGGATAGAAGGTGGTATCATTGGTAGGATAGAAGGTGGTATCATTGTTAGGATAGAAGGTGGTATCATTGGTAGGATAGAAGGTGGTATCATTGTTAGGATAGACGGTGGTATCATTGTTCCATTGTTAGGATAGAAGGTGGTATCATTGTTAGGATAGAAGGTGGTATCATTGGTAGGATAGAAGGTGGTATCATTGTTAGGATAGAAGGCGGTATCATTGGTAGGATAGAAGGTGGTATCATTGTTCCATTGGTAGGATAGAAGGTGGTATCATTGGTAGGATAGAAGGTGGTATCATTGTTAGGATAGAAGGTGGTATCATTGGTAGGATAGAAGGTGGTATCATTGTTAGGATAGAAGGTGGTATCATTGGTAGGATAGAAGGTGGTATCATTGGTAGGATAGAAGGTGGTATCATTGTTCCATTGGTAGGATAGAAGGTGGTATCATTGGTAGGATAGAAGGTGGTATCATTGTTAGGATAGAAGGTGGTATCATTGTTAGGATAGAAGGTGGTATCATTGGTAGGATAGAAGGTGGTATCATTGTTAGGATAGAAGGTGGTATCATTGGTAGGATAGAAGGTGGTATCATTGTTAGGATAGAAGGTGGTATCATTGTTAGGATAGAAGGTGGTATCATTGTTAGGATAGAAGGTGGTATCATTGGTATGATAGAAGGTTGTATCATTGTTAGGATAGAAGGTGGTATCATTGGTAGGATAGAAGGTGGTATCATTGTTAGGATAGAAGGTGGTATCATTGGTAGGATAGAAGGTGGTATCATTGTTAGGATAGAAGGTGGTATCATTGTTAGGATAGAAGGTGGTATCATTGTTAGGATAGAAGGTGGTATCATTGGTAGGATAGAAGGTGGTATCATTGTTAGGATAGAAGGTGGTACCATTGGTAGGATAGAAGGTGGTATCATTGTTAGGATAGAAGGTGGTATCATTGTTAGGATAGAAGGTGGTATCATTGTTAGGATAGAAGGTGGTATCATTGGTAGGATAGAAGGTGGTATCATTGGTAGGATAGAAGGTGGTACCATTGTTCCATTGGTAGGATAGAAGGTGGTATCATTGGTAGGATAGAAGGTGGTACCATTGTTCCATTGTTAGGATAGAAGGTGGTATCATTGTTAGGATAGAAGGTGGTATCATTGGTAGGATAGAAGGTGGTATCATTGTTAGGATAGAAGGTGGTATCATTGGTATGATAGAAGGTGGTATCATTGTTAGGGTAGAAGGTGGTATCATTGGTAGGATAGAAGGTGGTATCATTGTTCCATTGGTAGGATAGAAGGTGGTATCATTGGTAGGATAGAAGGTGGTACCATTGTTCCATTGTTAGGATAGAAGGTGGTATCATTGGTATGATAGAAGGTGGTATCATTGTTAGGTAGAAGGTGGTATCATTGGTAGGATAGAAGGTGGTATCATTGTTCCATTGGTAGGATAGAAGGTGGTATCATTGGTAGGATAGAAGGTGGTACCATTGTTCCATTGTTAGGATAGAAGGTGGTATCATTGTTAGGATAGAAGGTGGTATCATTGTTAGGATAGAAGGTGGTATCATTGGTAGGATAGAAGGTGGTATCATTGGTATGATAGAAGGTGGTATCATTGTTAGGATAGAAGGTGGTATCATTGGTAGGATAGAAGGTGGTATCATTGGTAGGATAGAAGGTGGTATCATTGGTAGGATAGAAGGTGGTATCATTGGTAGGATAGAAGGTGGTATCATTGGTAGGATAGAAGGTGGTATCATTGGTAGGATAGAAGGTGGTATCATTGGTAGGATAGAAGGTGGTATCATTGGTAGGATAGAAAGTGGTATCATTAGTAGGATAGAAGGTGGTATCATTGGTAGGATAGAAGGTGGTATCATTGTTCCATTGTTAGGATAGAAGGTGGTATCATTGTTAGGATAGAAGGTGGTATCATTGGTAGGATAGACGGTGGTATCATTGTTCCATTGTTAGGATAGAAGGTGGTATCATTGGTAGGATAGAAGGTGGTATCATTGTTAGGATAGAAGGTGGTATCATTGGTAGGATAGAAGGCGGTATCATTGTTAGAAACTAAACCAGGTTACTGTGAACCTCCTCTGTCTCTGTCCTCCTCTCTGTAGAAACTAAACCAGGTTACTGTGAACCTCCTCTGTCTCTGTCCTCCTCTCAGTAGAAACTAAACCAGGTTACTGTGAACCTCCTCTGTCTCTGTCCTCCTCTCAGTAGAAACTAAACCAGGTTACTGTGAACCTCCTCTGTCTCTGTCCTCCTCTCTGTAGAAACTAAACCAGGTTACTGTGAACCTCCTCTGTCTCTGTCCTCCTCTCAGTAGAAACTAAACCAGGTTACTGTGAACCTCCTCTGTCTCTGTCCTCCTCTCTGTAGAAACTAAACCAGGTTACTGTGAACCTCCTCTGTCTCTGTCCTCCTCTCAGTAGAAACTAAACCAGGTTACTGTGAACCTCCTCTGTCTCTGTCCTCCTCTCAGTAGAAACTAAACCAGGTTACTGTGAACCTCCTATATCCTCTGTCTCTGTCCTCCTCTCAGTAGAAACTAAACCAGGTTACTGTGAACCTCCTCTGTCTCTGTCCTCCTCTCTGTAGAAACTAAACCAGGTTACTGTGAACCTCCTCTGTCTCTGTCCTCCTCTCAGTAGAAACTAAACCAGGTTACTGTGAACCTCCTCTGTCTCTGTCCTCCTCTCAGTAGAAACTAAACCAGGTTACTGTGAACCTCCTCTGTCTCTGTCCTCCTCTCAGTAGAAACTAAACCAGGTTACTGTGAACCTCCTCTGTCTCTGTCCTCCTCTCAGTAGAAACTAAACCAGATTACTGTGAACCTCCTCTGTCTCTGTCCTCCTCTCAGTAGAAACTAAACCAGGTTACTGTGAACCTCCTCTGTCTCTGTCCTCCTCTCAGTAGAAACTAAACCAGGTTACTGTGAACCTCTTCTGTCTCTGTCCTCCTCTCAGTAGAAACTAAACCAGGTTACTGTGAACCTCCTCTGTCTCTGTCCTCCTCTCAGTAGAAACTAAACCAGGTTACTGTGAACCTCCTCTGTCTCTGTCCTCCTCTCAGTAGAAACTAAACCAGGTTACTGTGAACCTCCTCTGTCTCTGTCCTCCTCTCAGTAGAAACTAAACCAGGTTACTGTGAACCTCCTCTGTCTCTGTCCTCCTCTCTGTAGAAACTAAACCAGGTTACTGTGAACCTCCTCTGTCTCTGTCCTCCTCTCAGTAGAAACTAAACCAGGTTACTGTGAACCTCCTCTGTCTCTGTCCTCCTCTCAGTAGAAACTAAACCAGGTTACTGTGAACCTCCTCTGTCTCTGTCCTCCTCTCTGTAGAAACTAAACCAGGTTACTGTGAACCTCCTCTGTCTCTGTCCTCCTCTCAGTAGAAACTAAACCAGGTTACTGTGAACCTCCTATATCCTCTGTTTTTAAGTGTACACCGGTGAAGAGACTGAGAGCCTTGTGAACCTCCTATATCCTCTCATTGTGAAACAGAGAACAGGCAGTGTTCTGGGCTGCATTCCTTCATTCTGTAACTCATTGTTCTGCTGAGAGAGAGAGAAAGAGAAGAGGAGAGAGAAGAGAGGAGAAGAGAGGAGAGGAGAGACAGAGGAGAGACAGAGGAGAGGAGAGACAGAGGAGAGGAGAGACAGAGGAGAGGAGAGGAGAGGAGAGGAGAGGAGAGGAGAGGAGAAGAGAGGAGAGTCCTCCTCTCAGAGAGACAGGGGAGAGGAGAGACAGAGGAGAGGAGAGACAGAGGAGAGGTCCTCCTCTCAGAGACAGAGGAGAGGAGAGGAGAGAGAGAGGAGAGGAGAGGAGAGGAGAAGAGAAGAGAGGAGAGGAGAGGAGAAAAGTCAACATTGTTCTGCTGAGAGAGAGAGAAAGAGAAGAGGAGAGAGAAGAGAGAAAGAAAGTAAAGTCAACATTGTTCTGTTGGAGAGACAAGAGGAGAGGAGAAGAGAGGAGTGGAGAGGAGAGGAGAGGAGAGGAGAGGAGAGGAGAGGAGAGGAGAAAGTAAAGTCAACATTGTTCTGTTTGTAGAGACAAGAGGAGAGGAGAGGAGGAGAGGAGAGGAGAGGAAAAGAGAGGAGAGGAGAGGAGAGAGGAAAAGAGAGGAGAGGAGAGGAGAAAGTAAAGTCAACATTGTTCTGTTGTAGAGAGAGAAAACATATGACATCATGAAATAACTGGCAATATGTGCAGCATCAAAATTGGTAAGAAAAGAACAGAATTCTTTAACCAGAGGCGGGGCCTTCGTCAGGGTTGTAATCTGAGCCCTGCACTCTACAATATTTACATCACAGAATGGGCCACTATTCTAGAAAAATCCTCAGCGCCTGGTGTTAGTCTCCACACATTCAGAGGTTATATGCCTGCTCTTCTCAGATGACCAATGCCTGCTGTCACCCACAGCACATGACCTACAGTAGAGTCTGGAATGTCTAGAGCAGGCCCTGGCAGTGAAACCCTGGCAGGCCCTGGCAGTAAAACCCTGGCAGTGAAACCCTGGCAGGGCCCTGGCAGTGAAACCCTGGCAGGGCCCTGGCAGTGAAACCCTGGCAGGGCCCTGGCAGTGAAACCCTGGCAGTGAAACCCTGGCAGGCCCTGGCAGTAAAACCCTGGCAGGCCCTGGCAGTAAAACCCTGGCAGGGCCCTGGCAGTGAAACCCTGGCAGGGCCCTGGCAGTGAAACCCTGGCAGGGCCCTGGCAGTGAAACCCCTGGCAGTAAAACCCTGGCAGGGCCCTGGCAGTGAAACCCTGGCAGGGCCCTGGCAGTGAAACCCTGGCAGGGCCCTGGCAGTGAAACCCTGGCAGGGCCCTGGCAGTGAACCCCTGGCAGGGCCCTGGCAGTAAAACCCTGGCAGGGCCCTGACAGTGAAACCCTGGCAGGGCCCTGGCAGTGAAACCCTGGCAGGGCCCTGGCAGTAAAACCCTGGCAGGCCCTGGCAGTAAAACCCTGGCAGGCCCTGGCAGTAAAACCCTGGCAGGGCCCTGGCAGTGAAACCCTGGCAGGCCCTGGCAGTAAAACCCTGGCAGGCCCTGGCAGTAAAACCCTGGCAGGCCCTGGCAGTAAAACCCTGGCAGGCCCTGGCAGTGAAAGCCCTGGCAGGGCCCTGGCAGTGAAACTGGCAGGGCCCTGGCAGTAAAACCCTGGCAGGCCCTGGCAGTAAAACCCTGGCAGTGAAACCACAAGAATACTTCAATAATGATTTTTCCAGAGAAGAACCAGATCTCAGGGAATTAGACCGCACACACTACAGTTACCTTGGGTTAAAAACAAGCTCAACTGGACACTACCTAAGGGTTAAAAACAAGCTCAACTGGACATGACCTAGGGTTAAAAACAAGCTCAACTGGACACGACCTAGGGTTAAAAACAAGCTCAACTGGAGACTACCTAGGGTTAAAAACAAGCTCATCTGGACACTAACTAGGGTTAAAAACAAGCTCATCTGGACACTACCTAGGGTTAAAAACAAGTTCATCTGGACACTACCTAGGGTTAAAAACAAGCTCATCTGGACACTAACTAGGGTTAAAAACAAGCTCATCTGGACACTACCTAAGGGTTAAAAACAAGCTCATCTGGACACTACCTAGGGTTAAAAACAAGCTCATCTGGACACGACCTAGGGTTAAAAACAAGCTCATCTGACACTAACTAGGTTAAAAACAAGCTCATCTGGACACTACCTAGGGTTAAAAACAAGCTCATCTGGACAGTACCTAGGGTTAAAAACAAGCTCATCTGGACACTACCTAGGGTTAAAAACAAGCTCATCTGGACACTACCTAGGGTTAAAAACAAGCTCATCTGGACACTACCTAGGGTTAAAAACAAGCTCATCTGGACACTACCTAGGGTTAAAAACAAGCTCATCTGGACACTAACTAGGGTTAAAAACAAGCTCATCTGGACACTACCTAGGGTTAAAAACAAGCTCATCTGGACACTACCTAGGGTTAAAAACAAGCTCATCTGGACACTACCTAGGGTTAAAAACAAGCTCATCTGGACACTACCTAGGGTTAAAAACAAGCTCATCTGGACACTACCTAGGGTTAAAAACAAGCTCATCTGGACACTACCTAGGGTTAAAAACAAGCTCATCTGGACACAGAGAAAAGGAGAAAGTCAAGTCAACATTGTTCTGTTGGAGAGACAGAGAGGAGAGAGAAAAAAGAGAGAATAGGAGAAAGTCAAGTCAACATTGTGCAAGGAACCTCTGTGTTTAGGTTGAGTAGAGAGCTGTGTGTCTACAGAGATCTGTCTGTCTATAGAGCTGTGTGAACTGAGTGGGTGGTTAAGACTAAAGATTCCTGCCCTATTAGCTATGCTGTCATCTGGGGTGAAACTAAGCTATGCAACGCTAAGCTAATGAACGCTATGCTAATCCTCCAAACTGTGTCATAGGTTGAAGCTAAGCTAACGGAGGCTATGCTAATCCTCCAAACTGTGTTATAGGTTGAAGCTAAGCTAACGGAGGCTATGCTAATCCTCCAAACTGTGTTATAGGTTGAAGCTAAGCTAACGGAGGCTATGCTAATCATCCAAACTGTGTTATAGGTTGAAGCTAAGCTAACGGAGGCTATGCTAATACTCCAAACTGTGTTATAGGTTGAAGCTAAGCTAACGGAGGCTATGCTAATACTCTAAACTGTGTTATAGGTTGAAGCTAAACTAACGGAGGCTATGCTAATCCTCCAAACTGTGTTATAGGTTGAAGCTAAGCTAACGGAGGCTATGCTAATACTCCAAACTGTGTTTAGGTTGAAGCTAAGCTAACAGAGGCTATGCTAATCCTCCAAACTGTGTTATAGGTTGAAGCTAAGCTAACGGAGGCTATGCTAATCCTCCAAACTGTGTTATAGGTTGAAGCTAAGCTAACGGAGGCTATGCTAATACTCCAAACTGTGTTATAGGTTGAAGCTAAGCTAACGGAGGCTATGCTAATACTCCAAACTGTGTTATAGGTTGAAGCTAAGCTAACGGAGGCTATGCTAATACTCTAAACTGTGTTATAGGTTGAAGCTAAACTAACGGAGGCTATGCTAATCCTCCAAACTGTGTTATAGGTTGAAGCTAAACTAACGGAGGCTATGCTAATCCTCCAAACTGTGTTATAGGTTGAAGCTAAGCAAACAGAGGCTATGCTAATCCTCCAAACTGTGTTATAGGTTGAAGCTAAGCTAACGGAGGCTATGCTAATACTCTAAACTGTGTTATAGGTTGAAGCTAAACTAACGGAGGCTATGCTAATCCTCCAAACTGTGTTATAGGTTGAAGCTAAGCAAACAGAGGCTATACTAATACTCCAAACTGTGTTATAGGTTGAAGCTAAGCTAACGGAGGCTATGCTAATACTCCAAACTGTGTTATAGGTTGAAGCTAAGCTAACGGAGGCTATGCTAATACTCTAAACTGTGTTATAGGTTGAAGCTAAACTAACGGAGGCTATGCTAATCCTCCAAACTGTGTTATAGGTTGAAGCTAAGCAAACAGAGGCTATGCTAATCCTCCAAACTGTGTTATAGGTTGAAGCTAAGCTAACGGAGGCTATGCTAATACTCTAAACTGTGTTATAGGTTGAAGCTAAACTAACGGAGGCTATGCTAATCCTCCAAACTGTGTTATAGGTTGAAGCTAAGCAAACAGAGGCTATGCTAATACTCCAAACTGTGTTATAGGTTGAAGCTAAGCTAACGGAGGCTATGCTAATACTCCAAACTGTGTTATAGGTTGAAGCTAAGCTAACGGAGGCTATGCTAATACTCTAAACTGTGTTATAGGTTGAAGCTAAACTAACGGAGGCTATGCTAATCCTCCAAACTGTGTTATAGGTTGAAGCTAAGCAAACAGAGGCTATGCTAATACTCCAAACTGTGTTATAGGTTGAAGCTAAGCTAACGGAGGCTATGCTAATACTCCAAACTGTGTTATAGGTTGAAGCTAAGCTAACGGAGGCTATGCTAATACTCCAAACTGTGTTATATGTTGAAGCTAAGCTAACGGAGGCTATGCTAATACTCCAAACTGTGTTATAGGTTGAAGCTAAGCTAACGGAGGCTATGCTAATCCTCCAAACTGTGTTATAGGTTGAAGCTAAGCTAACGGAGGCTATGCTAATACTCCAAACTGTGTTATAGGTTGAAGCTAAGCTAATGAACCCTATGCTAATCCTCCAAACTGTGTCATAGGTTGAAGCTAAGCTAACGGAGGCTATGCTAATACTCCAAACTGTGTTATAGGTTGAAGCTAAGCTAACGGAGGCTATGCTAATCCTCCAAACTGTGTTATAGGTTGAAGCTAAGCTAACGGAGGCTATGCTAATACTCCAAACTGTGTTATAGGTTGAAGCTAAGCTAACGGAGGCTATGCTAATACTCCAAACTGTGTTATAGGTTGAAGCTAAGCTAACGGAGGCTATGCTAATACTCCAAACTGTGTTATATGTTGAAGCTAAGCTAACCGAGGCTATGCTAATACTCCAAACTGTGTTATAGGTTGAAGCTAAGCTAACGGAGGCTATGCTAATCCTCCAAACTGTGTTATAGGTTGAAGCTAAGCTAACGGAGGCTATGCTAATACTCCAAACTGTGTTATAGGTTGAAGCTAAGCTAATGAACGCTATGCTAATCCTCCAAACTGTGTTATAGGTTGAAGCTAAACTAACGGAGGCTATGCTAATCCTCCAAACTGTGTTATAGGTTGAAGCTAAGCAAACAGAGGCTATGCTAATCCTCCAAACTGTGTTATAGGTTGAAGCTAAGCTAACGGAGGCTATGCTAATACTCTAAACTGTGTTATAGGTTGAAGCTAAACTAACGGAGGCTATGCTAATCCTCCAAACTGTGTTATAGGTTGAAGCTAAGCAAACAGAGGCTATGCTAATACTCCAAACTGTGTTATAGGTTGAAGCTAAGCTAACGGAGGCTATGCTAATACTCCAAACTGTGTTATAGGTTGAAGCTAAGCTAACGGAGGCTATGCTAATATCTAAACTGTGTTATAGGTTGAAGCTAAACTAACGGAGGCTATGCTAATCCTCCAAACTGTGTTATAGGTTGAAGCTAAGCAAACAGAGGCTATGCTAATCCTCCAAACTGTGTTATAGGTTGAAGCTAAGCTAACGGAGGCTATGCTAATACTCTAAACTGTGTTATAGGTTGAAGCTAAACTAACGGAGGCTATGCTAATCCTCCAAACTGTGTTATAGGTTGAAGCTAAGCAAACAGAGGCTATGCTAATACTCCAAACTGTGTTATAGGTTGAAGCTAAGCTAACGGAGGCTATGCTAATACTCCAAACTGTGTTATAGGTTGAAGCTAAGCTAACGGAGGCTATGCTAATACTCTAAACTGTGTTATAGGTTGAAGCTAAACTAACGGAGGCTATGCTAATCCTCCAAACTGTGTTATAGGTTGAAGCTA
The DNA here is from genome assembly GCF_023373465.1 of Oncorhynchus keta. Lineage (NCBI taxonomy): Eukaryota > Metazoa > Chordata > Actinopteri > Salmoniformes > Salmonidae > Oncorhynchus > Oncorhynchus keta. Next base: position 504,860 of record NW_026282598.1, read on the forward strand.
AGCAAACAGAGGCTATGCTAATACTCCAAACTGTGTTATAGGTTGAAGCTAAGCTAACGGAGGCTATGCTAATACTCCAAACTGTGTTATAGGTTGAAGCTAAGCTAACGGAGGCTATGCTAATCCTCCAAACTGTGTTATAGGTTGAAGCTAAGCTAACGGAGGCTATGCTAATACTCCAAACTGTGTTATAGGTTGAAGCTAAGCTAATGAACGCTATGCTAATCCTCCAAACTGTGTCATAGGTTGAAGCTAAGCTAACGGAGGCTATGCTAATACTCCAAACTGTGTTATAGGTTGAAGCTAAGCTAATGGAGGCTATGCTAATCCTCCAAACTGTGTTATAGGTTGAAGCTAAGCTAACGGAGGCTATGCTAATACTCCAAACTGTGTTATAGGTTGAAGCTAAGCTAACGGAGGCTATGCTATCAATCCCTATTCAATCAATCCCTATACCAGTCTGCTGTTCCCACATGCTTCAAGAGGGCCACCATTGTTCCTGTTCCCAAGAAAGCTAAGGTAACTGAGCTAAACGACTACCGCCCCGTAGCACTCACTTCCGTCATCATGAAGTGCTTTGAGAGACTAGTCAAGGACCATATCACCTCCACCCTACCTGACACCCTAGACCCACTCCAATTTGCTTACCGCCCAAATAGGTCCACAGACGATGCAATCTCAACCACACTGCACACTGCCCTAACCCACCTGGACAAGAGGAATACCTATGTGAGAATGCTGTTCATCGACTACAGCTCGGCATTCAACACCATAGTACCCTCCAAGCTCGTCATCAAGCTCGAGACCCTGGGTCTCGACCCCGCCCTGTGCAACTGGGTACTGGACTTCCTGACGGGCCGCCCCCATGTGGTGAGGGTAGGCAACAACATCTCCTCCCCGCTGATCCTCAACACGGGGGCCCCACAAGGGTGTGTTCTGAGCCCTCTCCTGTACTCCCTGTTCACCCACGACTGCGTGGCCACGCACGCTCCAACTCAATCATCAAGTTTGCGGACGACACAACAGTGGTAGGCTTGATTACCAACAACGACGAGACGGCCTACAGGGAGGAGGTGAGGGCCCTCGGAGTGTGGTGTCAGGAAAATAACCTCACACTCAACGTCAACAAAACTAAGGAGATGATTGTGGACTTCAGGAAACAGCAGAGGGAACACCCCCTATCCACATCGATGGAACAGTAGTGGAGAGGGTAGCTAGTTTTAAGTTCCTCGGCATACACATCACAGACAAACTGAATTGGTCCACTCACACTGACAGGTCGTGAAGAAGGCGCAGCAGCGCCTATTCAACCTCAGGAGGCTGAAGAAATTCGGCTTGTCACCAAAAGCACTCACAAACTTCTACAGATGCACAATCGAGAGCATCCTGGCGGGCTGTATCACAGCCTGGTACGGCAACTGCTCCGCCCCTCAACCGTAAGGCTCTCCAGAGGGTAGTGAGGACTGCACAACGCATCACCGGGGGCAAACTACCTGCCCTCCAGGACACCTACACCACCCGTTGTTACAGGAAGGCCATAAAGATCATCAAGGACATCAACCACCCGAACCACTGCCTGTTCACCCCGCTATCATCCAGAAGGCGAGGTCAGTACAGGTGCATCAAAGCTGGGACCGAGAGACTGAAAAACAGCTTCTATCTCAAGGCCATCAGACTGTTAAACAGCCACCACTAACATTGAGTGGCTGCTGCCAACACACTGTCATTGACACTGACCCAACTCCAGCCATTTTAATAATGGGAATTGATGGGAATTATGTAAATATATCACTAGCCACTTTAAACAATGCTACCTTATATAATGTTACTTACCCTACATTATTCATCTCATATGCATATGTATATACTGTACTCTACATCATCGACTGCATCCTTATGTAACACATGTATCACTAGCCACTTTAACTATGCCACTTTGTTTACTTTGTCTACACACTCATCTCATATGTATATACTGTACTCGATACCATCTACTGTATGCTGCTCTGTACCATCACTCATTCATATATCCTTATGTACATGTTCCTTATCCCCTTACACTGTGTATAAGACAGTAGTTTTGGAATTGTTAGTTAGATTACTTGTTGGTTATCACTGCATTGTCGGAACTAGAAGCACAAGCATTTCGCTACACTCGCATTTAACATCTGCTAACCATGTGTATGTGACAAATAAAATTTGATTTGATTTGATTTGATTTGATTTGCTAATACTCCAAACTGTGTTATAGGTTGAAGCTAAGCTAACGGAGGCTATGCTAATACTCCAAACTGTGTTATATGTTGAAGCTAAGCTAACGGAGGCTATGCTAATACTCCAAACTGTGTTATAGGTTGAAGCTAAGCTAACGGAGGCTATGCTAATCCTCCAAACTGTGTTATAGGTTGAAGCTAAGCTAACGGAGGCTATGCTAATACTCCAAACTGTGTTATAGGTTGAAGCTAAGCTAATGAACGCTATGCTAATCCTCCAAACTATGTCATAGGTTGAAGCTAAGCTAACGGAGGCTATGCTAATCCTCCAAACTGTGTTATAGGTTGAAGCTAAGCAAACAGAGGCTATGCTAATACTCCAAACTGTGTTATAGGTTGAAGCTAAGCTAACGGAGGCTATGCTAATACTCCAAACTGTGTTATAGGTTGAAGCTAAACTAACGGAGGCTATGCTAATCCTCCAAACTGTGTTATAGGTTGAAGCTAAGCAAACAGAGGCTATGCTAATACTCCAAACTGTGTTATAGGTTGAAGCTAAGCTAACGGAGGCTATGCTAATACTCCAAACTGTGTTATAGGTTGAAGCTAAGCTAACGGAGGCTATGCTAATACTCTAAACTGTGTTATAGGTTGAAGCTAAACTAACGGAGGCTATGCTAATCCTCCAAACTGTGTTATAGGTTGAAGCTAAGCAAACAGAGGCTATGCTAATACTCCAAACTGTGTTATAGGTTGAAGCTAAGCTAACGGAGGCTATGCTAATACTCCAAACTGTGTTATAGGTTGAAGCTAAGCTAACGGAGGCTATGCTAATCCTCCAAACTGTGTTATAGGTTGAAGCTAAGCTAACGGAGGCTATGCTAATACTCCAAACTGTGTTATAGGTTGAAGCTAAGCTAATGAACGCTATGCTAATCCTCCAAACTGTGTCATAGGTTGAAGCTAAGCTAACGGAGGCTATGCTAATACTCCAAACTGTGTTATAGGTTGAAGCTAAGCTAATGGAGGCTATGCTAATCCTCCAAACTGTGTTATAGGTTGAAGCTAAGCTAACGGAGGCTATGCTAATACTCCAAACTGTGTTATAGGTTGAAGCTAAGCTAACGGAGGCTATGCTATCAATCCCTATTCAATCAATCCCTATACCAGTCTGCTGTTCCCACATGCTTCAAGAGGGCCACCATTGTTCCTGTTCCCAAGAAAGCTAAGGTAACTGAGCTAAACGACTACCGCCCGTAGCACTCACTTCCGTCATCATGAAGTGCTTTGAGAGACTAGTCAAGGACCATATCACCTCCACCCTACCTGACACCCTAGACCCACTCCAATTTGCTTACCGCCCAAATAGGTCCACAGACGATGCAATCTCAACCACACTGCACACTGCCCTAACCCACCTGGACAAGAGGAATACCTATGTGAGAATGCTGTTCATCGACTACAGCTCGGCATTCAACACCATAGTACCCTCCAAGCTCGTCATCAAGCTCGAGACCCTGGGTCTCGACCCGCCCTGTGCAACTGGGTACTGGACTTCCTGACGGGCCGCCCCCATGTGGTGAGGGTAGGCAACAACATCTCCTCCCCGCTGATCCTCAACACGGGGGCCCCACAAGGGTGCGTTCTGAGCCCTCTCCTGTACTCCCTGTTCACCACGACTGCGTGGCCACGCACGCTCCAACTCAATCATCAAGTTTGCGGACGACACAACAGTGGTAGGCTTGATTACCAACAACGACGAGACGGCCTACAGGGAGGAGGTGAGGGCCCTCGGAGTGTGGTGTCAGGAAAATAACCTCACACTCAACGTCAACAAAACTAAGGAGATGATTGTGGACTTCAGGAAACAGCAGAGGGAACACCCCCTATCCACATCGATGGAACAGTAGTGGAGAGGGTAGCTAGTTTTAAGTTCCTCGGCATACACATCACAGACAAACTGAATTGGTCCACTCACACTGACAGCGCCGTGAAGAAGGCGCAGCAGCGCCTATTCAACCTCAGGAGGCTGAAGAAATTCGGCTTGTCACCAAAAGCACTCACAAACTTCTACAGATGCACAATCGAGAGCATCCTGGCGGGCTGTATCACAGCCTGGTACGGCAACTGCTCCGCCCTCAACCGTAAGGCTCTCCAGAGGGTAGTGAGGACTGCACAACGCATCACCGGGGCAAACTACCTGCCCTCCAGGACACCTACACCACCCGTTGTTACAGGAAGGCCATAAAGATCATCAAGGACATCAACCACCCGAACCACTGCCTGTTCACCCCGCTATCATCCAGAAGGCGAGGTCAGTACAGGTGCATCAAAGCTGGGACCGAGAGACTGAAAAACAGCTTCTATCTCAAGGCCATCAGACTGTTAAACAGCCACCACTAACATTGAGTGGCTGCTGCCAACACACTGTCATTGACACTGACCCAACTCCAGCCATTTTAATAATGGGAATTGATGGGAATTATGTAAATATATCACTAGCCACTTTAAACAATGCTACCTTATATAATGTTACTTACCCTACATTATTCATCTCATATGCATATGTATATACTGTACTCTACATCATCGACTGCATCCTTATGTAACACATGTATCACTAGCCACTTTAACTATGCCACTTTGTTTACTTTGTCTACACACTCATCTCATATGTATATACTGTACTCGATACCATCTACTGTATGCTGCTCTGTACCATCACTCATTCATATATCCTTATGTACATGTTCCTTATCCCCTTACACTGTGTATAAGACAGTAGTTTTGGAATTGTTAGTTAGATTACTTGTTGGTTATCACTGCATTGTCGGAACTAGAAGCACAAGCATTTCGCTACACTCGCATTTAACATCTGCTAACCATGTGTATGTGACAAATAAAATTTGATTTGATTTGATTTGATTTGATTTGCTAATACTCCAAACTGTGTTATAGGTTGAAGCTAAGCTAACGGAGGCTATGCTAATACTCCAAACTGTGTTATATGTTGAAGCTAAGCTAACGGAGGCTATGCTAATACTCCAAACTGTGTTATAGGTTGAAGCTAAGCTAACGGAGGCTATGCTAATCCTCCAAACTGTGTTATAGGTTGAAGCTAAGCTAACGGAGGCTATGCTAATACTCCAAACTGTGTTATAGGTTGAAGCTAAGCTAATGAACGCTATGCTAATCCTCCAAACTATGTCATAGGTTGAAGCTAAGCTAACGGAGGCTATGCTAATCCTCCAAACTGTGTTATAGGTTGAAGCTAAGCTAACGGAGGCTATGCTAATCCTCCAAACTGTGTTATAGGTTGAAGCTAAGCTAACGGAGGCTATGCTAATCATCCAAACTGTGTTATAGGTTGAAGCTAAGCTAACGGAGGCTATGCTAATACTCCAAACTGTGTTATAGGTTGAAGCTAAGCTAACGGAGGCTATGCTAATACTCTAAACTGTGTTATAGGTTGAAGCTAAACTAACGGAGGCTATGCTAATCCTCCAAACTGTGTTATAGGTTGAAGCTAAGCTAACGGAGGCTATGCTAATACTCCAAACTGTGTTTAGGTTGAAGCTAAGCTAACAGAGGCTATGCTAATCCTCCAAACTGTGTTATAGGTTGAAGCTAAGCTAACGGAGGCTATGCTAATCCTCCAAACTGTGTTATAGGTTGAAGCTAAGCTAACGGAGGCTATGCTAATACTCCAAACTGTGTTATAGGTTGAAGCTAAGCTAACGGAGGCTATGCTAATACTCCAAACTGTGTTATAGGTTGAAGCTAAGCTAACGGAGGCTATGCTAATACTCTAAACTGTGTTATAGGTTGAAGCTAAACTAACGGAGGCTATGCTAATCCTCCAAACTGTGTTATAGGTTGAAGCTAAACTAACGGAGGCTATGCTAATCCTCCAAACTGTGTTATAGGTTGAAGCTAAGCAAACAGAGGCTATGCTAATCCTCCAAACTGTGTTATAGGTTGAAGCTAAGCTAACGGAGGCTATGCTAATACTCTAAACTGTGTTATAGGTTGAAGCTAAACTAACGGAGGCTATGCTAATCCTCCAAACTGTGTTATAGGTTGAAGCTAAGCAAACAGAGGCTATGCTAATACTCCAAACTGTGTTATAGGTTGAAGCTAAGCTAACGGAGGCTATGCTAATACTCCAAACTGTGTTATAGGTTGAAGCTAAGCCAACGGAGGCTATGCTAATACTCTAAACTGTGTTATAGGTTGAAGCTAAACTAACGGAGGCTATGCTAATCCTCCAAACTGTGTTATAGGTTGAAGCTAAGCAAACAGAGGCTATGCTAATCCTCCAAACTGTGTTATAGGTTGAAGCTAAGCTAACGGAGGCTATGCTAATACTCTAAACTGTGTTATAGGTTGAAGCTAAACTAACGGAGGCTATGCTAATCCTCCAAACTGTGTTATAGGTTGAAGCTAAGCAAACAGAGGCTATGCTAATACTCCAAACTGTGTTATAGGTTGAAGCTAAGCTAACGGAGGCTATGCTAATACTCCAAACTGTGTTATAGGTTGAAGCTAAGCTAACGGAGGCTATGCTAATACTCTAAACTGTGTTATAGGTTGAAGCTAAACTAACGGAGGCTATGCTAATCCTCCAAACTGTGTTATAGGTTGAAGCTAAGCAAACAGAGGCTATGCTAATACTCCAAACTGTGTTATAGGTTGAAGCTAAGCTAACGGAGGCTATGCTAATACTCCAAACTGTGTTATAGGTTGAAGCTAAGCTAACGGAGGCTATGCTAATACTCCAAACTGTGTTATATGTTGAAGCTAAGCTAACGGAGGCTATGCTAATACTCCAAACTGTGTTATAGGTTGAAGCTAAGCTAACGGAGGCTATGCTAATCCTCCAAACTGTGTTATAGGTTGAAGCTAAGCTAACGGAGGCTATGCTAATACTCCAAACTGTGTTATAGGTTGAAGCTAAGCTAATGAACGCTATGCTAATCCTCCAAACTGTGTCATAGGTTGAAGCTAAGCTAACGGAGGCTATGCTAATACTCCAAACTGTGTTATAGGTTGAAGCTAAGCTAACGGAGGCTATGCTAATCCTCCAAACTGTGTTATAGGTTGAAGCTAAGCTAACGGAGGCTATGCTAATACTCCAAACTGTGTTATAGGTTGAAGCTAAGCTAACGGAGGCTATGCTAATACTCCAAACTGTGTTATAGGTTGAAGCTAAGCTAACGGAGGCTATGCTAATACTCCAAACTGTGTTATATGTTGAAGCTAAGCTAACGGAGGCTATGCTAATACTCCAAACTGTGTTATAGGTTGAAGCTAAGCTAACGGAGGCTATGCTAATCCTCCAAACTGTGTTATAGGTTGAAGCTAAGCTAACGGAGGCTATGCTAATACTCCAAACTGTGTTATAGGTTGAAGCTAAGCTAATGAACGCTATGCTAATCCTCCAAACTGTGTCATAGGTTGAAGCTAAACTAACGGAGGCTATGCTAATACTCCAAACTGTGTTATAGGTTGAAGCTAAGCTAACGGAGGCTATGCTAATCCTCCAAACTGTGTTATAGGTTGAAGCTAAGCTAACGGAGGCTATGCTAATACTCCAAACTGTGTTATAGGTTGAAGCTAAGCTAACGGAGGCTATGCTAATACTCCAAACTGTGTTATAGGTTGAAGCTAAGCTAACGGAGGCTATGCTAATACTCCAAACTGTGTTATATGTTGAAGCTAAGCTAACGGAGGCTATGCTAATACTCCAAACTGTGTTATAGGTTGAAGCTAAGCTAACGGAGGCTATGCTAATCCTCCAAACTGTGTTATAGGTTGAAGCTAAGCTAACGGAGGCTATGCTAATCCTCCCAGCTGTGATACTAATGACTAGCGGATTAGCGAGATAAGGATGTGTGTGTGTGTCGTGTTTGTCTCAGCTTTTCCACAGACCAACAGCTGGGAGTTGAGCTGTGGCGAGGTTGTCAACATTCCAGAGAGACGGGGGAGTATTAATCATCTGCTCCTGTCAATCATCTAGTCAGGAAGTTAAAAAGAAGAAAATACAGGAGTTTCTCAGGGAACATTTTACACTGTGAAGTTTTATTGGGCTTTAAGTTGAAATACAAATGCCACATTATGAAAAGAATAAAAAAATCAGTTTCATTAAATTTGCCAAGAAACAGAGTTACATAGAAAACCAAGCAAAGCACCGCCACAACCAATCGGATTTCCCCCTTTGTGCTCACGGGCCAATAGCAGCGCCCCGATATTAGACTACGCAAGAGGTTTCAGACAGGAGAGTGTTTCATCAATAAAGAGTTGTGCTCTTCGTCATCACAAAGACGTGTATTACATCACAGACACATGGTTCAGATCATCACGTTTTCCTCTAGAATCCTTATTAATGTCAACCTCCGAATGGCATCACAGCTGTGTGTTCTAGTCAGGGTGCATAGAGATCCCTGTAGCGTATTAGAATCTAGGACAGACAGACAGACAGACAGGCATGGTTCTATGGTTTTAACCAGTTCTAAACTATGGTTATAGCCAGTTCTAACCAGTTCTCAACTATGGTTCCATGGTTCTAGCCAGTTCTCAACTATGGTTCCGTGGTTCTAGCCAGTTCTCAACTATTGTTCCATGGTTCTAGCCAGTTCTAACCAGTTCTCAACTATGGTTCCATGGTTCTAGCCAGTACTAACCAGTTCTCAACGATGGTTCCATGGTTCTAGCCAGTTTCAACTATGGTTCCATGGTTCTAGCCAGTTCTCAACTATGGTTCCATGGTTCTAGCCAGTTCTCAACTATGGTTCCATGGTTCTAGCCAGTTCTAACCAGTTCTCAACTATGGTTCCATGGGGTCTAGCCAGTTCTCAACTATGGTTCCATGGTTCTAGCCAGTTCTCAACGATGGTTCTATGGTTCTAACCAGTTCAAAACTCTGGTTCCATGGTTCTAGCCAGTTATTATAATAATCCTTATAGCCAGTTAGTGTGACTCAGTTAGAAGCTGTTGGACTCCCCAGGCAAGCAGCCAGAGGAAGAGATGGTTTAGAAACATTATGGGTGTGTTCCAAATGGCATCCTTTTCCCTGTAATCCTCAAATTCAACTCTGGCCCTGGGAAGGCAGTTCTGCTGCTTTTATCATTGTTCCCCTATAATCAGGGCCTGATTTAGACCTGGGACAACACGTGGGCGATTCCCCTATAATCAGGGCCTGATTTAGACCTGGGACAACACGATTCCCCTCTAATCAGGGCCTGATTTAGACCTGGGACAACACGTATTCCCCTCTAATCAGGGCCTGATTTAGACCTGGGACAGATTCCCCTATAATCAGGGCCTGACTGGGACTACACGTGGGTGATTCCCCTCTAATCTGGGCCTGATTTAGACCTGGGACAACACGTGGGCGATTCCCCTATAATCAGGGCCTGATTTAGACCTGGGACAACACGTGGGTGATTCCCCTCTAAACTGGGCCTGATTTAGACCTGGGACAACAAGTGGGTGATTCCCCTATAATCAGGGCCTGATTCAGACCTGGGACAAGACATGGGTGATTCCCCTCTAATCTGGGCCCGATTTAGACCTGGGACAACAAGTGGGTGATTCCCCTATAATCAGGGCCTGATTCAGACCTGGGACAGCACGTGGGTGATTCCCCTCTAATCAGGGATCCCCAGCCTTTGTCTCTGAGATGGTTAATAGTTCAGACAGATGAGAAACGTCTTGTCTCTGAGATAGTCAATAGTTCAGACAGATGAGGAACGTCTTGTCTCTGAGATGTTTAATCGTTCAGACAGATGAGGAACGTCTTGTCTCTGAGATGGTTAATAGTTCAGACAGATGAGGAACGTCTTGTCTCTGAGATGGTTAATAGTTCAGACAGATGAGGAACGTCTTGTCTCTGAGATGGTTTAAGAGTTCAGACAGATGAGGAACGTCTTGTCTCTGAGATGGTTTAAGAGTTCAGACAGATGAGGAACGTCTTGTCTCTGAGATGGTTAATAGTTCAGACAGACGAGGAACGCCTTGTCTCTGAGATGGTTAATAGTTCAGACAGATGAGGAACGTCTTGTCTCTGAGAGGGTTAATAGTTCAGATGAGGAACGTCTTGTCTCTGAGATGGTTAATAGTTCAGATGAGGAACGTCTTGTCTCTGAGATGGTTAATAGTTCAGACAGATGAGGAACGTCTTGTCTCTGAGAGGGTTAATAGTTCAGACAGATGAGGAACGTCTTGTCTCTGAGATGGTTTAATAGTTCAGATGAGGAACGTCTTGTCTCTGAGATGGTTAATAGTTCAGACAGATGAGGAACGTCTTGTCTCTGAGATGGTTAATAGTTCAGACAGATGAGGAACGTCTTGTCTCTGAGAGGGTTAATAGTTCAGACAGATGAGGAACGTCTTGTGTCTGAGAGGGTTAATAGTTCAGACAGATGAGGAACGTCTTGTCTCTGAGATGGTTAATAGTTCAGACAGATGAGGAACGTCTTGTCTCTGAGATGGTTAATAGTTCAGACAGATGAGGAACGTCTTGTCTCTGAGATGGTTAATAGTTCAGACAGATGAGGAACGTCTTGTCTCTGAGATGGTTAATAGTTCAGACAGATGAGGAACGTCTTGTCTCTGAGAGGGTTAATAGTTCAGACAGATGAGGAACGTCTTGTCTCTGAGATGGTTAATAGTTCAGACAGATGAGGAACGTCTTGTCTCTGAGATGGTTAATAGTTCAGACAGATGAGGAACGTCTTGTCTCTGAGATGGTTAATAGTTCAGACAGATGAGGAACGTCTTGTCTCTGAGATGGTTAATAGTTCAGATAGATGAGGAACGTCTTGTCTCTGAGATGGTTTAAGAGTTCAGACAGATGAGGAACGTCTTGTGTCTGAGAGGGTTAATAGTTCAGACAGATGAGGAACGTCTTGTGTCTGAGAGGGTTAATAGTTCAGACAGATGAGGAACGTCTTGTCTCTGAGATGGTTAATAGTTCAGACAGATGAGGAACGTCTTGTCTCTGAGAGGGTTAATAGTTCAGACAGATGAGGAACGTCTTGTCTCTGAGATGGTTAATAGTTTAGACAGATGAGGAACGTCTTGTCTCTGAGATGGTTAATAGTTCAGATGAGATGTTTGGGGTATAGCCCCTATATGTAGCCCCATATACAGCTGTATAGGCCCAGGGACATTAGGAAAATATAGTGACCTTGATACAACATAGCCAAATATAATGTGGCACTATGTGTGTATATTGATGTTTTGATGTTTGAGTGTTAACTATGAGTGTGAACTGTAAAGTGTGAGTGTGAACTGTAAAGTGTGAGTGTTGACTGTAAAGTGTATAACTGTAAAGTGTATAACTGTAAAGTGTATAACTGTAAAGTGTATAACTGTAAAGTATATATCACTGTAAAGTGTGAGTGTATAACTGTAAAGTGTTAACTGTAAAGCGTATAACTGTAAAGTATATATGAATGTAATTTGTGAGTGTATAACTGTAAAATGTGAACTGTAAAGTGTATAACTGTAAAGTGTATAACTGTAAAGTATATATCACTGTAAAGTGTGAGTGTTAACTGTAAAGTGTATAACTGTAAAGTGTATAACTGTAAAGTGTTGACTGTAAAGTGTATAACTGTAAAGTATATAACTGTAAAGTGTTGACTGTAAAGTGTTAACTGTAAAGTGTTGACTGTAAAGTGTATAACTGTAAAGTGTATAACTGTAAAGTATATAACTGTAAAGTGTTGACTGTAAAGTGTTAACTGTAAAGTGTTGACTGTAAAGTGTATAACTGTAAAGTGTTAACTGTAAAGTGTTGACTGTAAAGTGTATAACTGTAAAGTGTATAACTGTAAAGTATATAACTGTAAAGTGTTGACTGTAAAGTGTATAACTGTAAAGTATATAACTGTAAAGTGTTGACTGTAAAGTGTTAACTGTAAAGTGTTGATTGTAAAGTGTATAACTGTAAAGTGTTAACTGTAAAGTGTTGACTGTAAAGTGTATAACTGTAAAGTGTTGTGACTGTAAAGTGTTAACTGTAAAGTGTATAACTGTAAAGTGTATAACTGTAAAGTGTTGACTGTAAAGTGTTAACTGTAAAGTGTTAACTGTAAAGTGTTAACTGTAAAGTGTATAACTGTAAAGTGTATAACTGTAAAGTGTTAACTGTAAAGTGTTAACTGTAAAGTGTATAACTGTAAAGTGTATAACTGTAAAGTGTATAACTGTAAAGTGTAGTGTTAACTGTAAAATGTTGAACTGTAAAGTGTATAACTGTAAAGTGTGAGTGTTAACTGTAAAATGTGAACTGTAAAGTGTATAACTGTAAAGTGTGAGTGTTAACTGTAAAGTATGAGTGTTAACTGTAAAGTGTGAGTGTATAACTGTAAAGTGAGTGTTAACTGTAAAGTGTAGTGTTAGCTGTAAAGTGTGAGTGAGCTGTAAAGTCTATAACTGTAAAGTGTGAGTGTTGACTGTAAAGTATATAACTGTAAAGTGTAGTGTTAACTGTAAAGTATATAACTGTAAAGTGTATAACTGTAAAGTGTAGTGTTGACTGTAAAGTATATAACTGTAAAGTATATAACTGTAAAGTGTGAGTGTTAACTGTAAAGTGTAGTGTTAAGTGTAGTGTTAATTGTAAAGTGTGAGTTTTAACTGTAAAGTGTGAGTGTTACCTGTAAAGTGTATACATGTAAAGTGTATAACTGTAAAGTGTGAGTGTTAACTGTAAAGTATATAACTGTAAAGTGTATAACTGTAAAGTGTGAGTGTTAACTGTAAAGTATATAACTGTAAAGTGTGAGTGTTAACTGTAAAGTATATAACTGTAAAGTGTAGTGTTAACTGTAAAGTGTGAGTGTTAACTGTAAAGTATAGTGTTAACTGTAAAGTGTGAGTGTTACCTGTAAAGTGTATAAATGTAAAGTGTATAACTGTAAAGTGTATAACTGTAAAGTGTATAACTGTAAAGTGTGTAACTGTAAAGTGTATAACTGTAAAGTGTATAACTGTAAAGTGTATAACTGTAAAGTGTTTTCATGTTGAAATATAATTTTACAATAACAACATGTGTAAACAAAGACCATAAACAGACCACTAATGTTACCAAAACATCAATGTGACATCACACCTGCTCAGACCCACATGTCCCCACTGCTACTGTACACATCACATATGTCTCCCCTCATCCGTCCTCCCCAGGTAGGTGCCGGTGCTTGTAGAACTCTATGAAATATGGCCTCAAATGGCACTGTAGAATGTTTCTGTAAACGTTTTCAATATTTAAATAACCATTTGGATTCATCCACTGTAGAATGTTTCTCCATAGCCCACACGTTTTCAATATTTAAATAACCATTTGGATTCATCCACTGTAGAATGTTTCTCCATAACGTTTTCAATATTTAAATAACCATTAGGGATTCATCCACTGTAGAATGTTTCTCCGTAGCCCACACGTTTTCAATATTTAAATAACCATTAGGGATTCATCCACTGTAGAATGTTTCTCCGTAGCCCACACGTTTTCAATATTTAAATAACCGTTTGGATTCATCCACTGTTGTAATGATGTATAATCATGTGATTTCCAGTTTTTTTTTAGGTCAACGTTTTCTTCTAAATCATTGACGAGTAAAGTATCCCCCACCCCCCCCCCCAATTGGGTCTCTCATTACCACCCCTCATATGTCATGTCTTGGAATATGCAGACAGGCGGATTTTAAAATGAAGTTTACATCGTAACACTCCTGACAGCCAACGTTCCGACTCCGCCCCGTATGTTTATGACATCATAACATTCCCAGATGGATTATTGAGTCATTGTTAGTTTTACACTGAAGACATGACTCTGCCCATTTGTGCTGTAACACTCCTGACAGCCAACGTTCCGACTCCGCCCCGTATGTTTATGACATCATAACATTCCCAGATGGATTATTGAGTCATTGTTAGTTTTACACTGAAGACATGACTCTGCCCATTTGTGCTGTAACACTCCTGACAGCCAACGTTCCGACTCCGCCCCGTATGTTTATGACATCATAACATTCCCAGATGGATTATTGAGTCATTGTTAGTTTTACACTGAAGACATGACTCTGCCCAGTTTAACTGTAACACTGTATAACTGTAAAGTGAGTCATTGTTAGTTTTACACTGAAGACTCTGCCCATTTGTGCTGTAACACTCCTGACAGCCAACGTTCCAACTCCGCCCTTGAGTATGTTTGACTCCCAGAAGGATTACTCGTATGTGTTAACATTGATTATTGAGTCATTGTGTTTACACTGAAGACATGTATAACTGTAAATTTGTGTAACTGTGAAAGTGTATAACTGTCCGCCCGTATGTTTCATGACATCATAACATTCCCAGGATTATTGAGTCATTGTTAGTTTTACACTGAAGACATGACTCTGCCCATTTGTGCTGTAACACTCCTGACAGCCAACGTTCCGACTCCGCCCGTATGTTTATGACATCATAACATTCCCAGATGGATTATTGAGTCATTGTTAGTTTTACACTGAAGACATGACTCTGCCCATTTAGAATGTTTCTGACAGCCAACGTAGCTCCGCCCCGTTTTTAACATCATAACATTCCCATTTGGATTGAGTCATCCACTGAAGACATGACTTTGCCCATTTGTGCTGTAACAGCCCAGCCAACGTTTCCGCCCCAATGTTTATGACATCATAACATTCCCAGAAGGATTATTGAGTCAGTTTCCACTGAAGACATGACTCTGCCCATTTGTGCTGTAACAGACAGCCAACGTTTTCAATATTTACATCATACATTCCCAGATGGATTATTGAGTCATTGTCAGTTTTCCACTGAAGACATGACTCTGCCCATTTGTGCTGTAACACTCTGACAGCCAACGCCCGACTCCGCCCCGTATGTTTATGACATCATAACATTCCCAGAAGGATTATTGAGTCATTCATCCACTGTGGATTAGAGTCATGTTAGTTTTTTCTGCCCATTTGTGCTGTAACACTCCTGACAGCCAACGTTGACTCCGCCCCGTATGTTTAGCCATTGTTAGTTTTACACTGAAGACGTTTTCAATATTTACATCATAAATTCCCAGATTATTGAGTCATTTTGAAGACATGACTCTGCCCATTTGTGCTGTAACATTCATCCACTGTTGTTAATGATAACATTAATCATGTGATTTCCTGCCCATTTTTTTTAGGTCGTATGTTTTGACATCATAACATTCCCAGAAATTATTGAGTCATTGTTAGTTTTACACTGAAGACATGACTCTCCCCCATTTGTGCTGTAACACTCCTGACAGCCAACGTTACCCCCCTCATATGTTTATGACATCATAACATTCCCAGAAGGATTATTGAGTCATTGTTAGTTTTACACTGAAGACATGACTCTGCCCATTTGTGCTGTAACACTCCTGACAGCCAACGTTCCAACTCCGCCCCGTATGTTTATGACATCATAACATACCCAGAATGCAAGGATTATTGAGTCATTGTTAGTTTTACACTGAAGACATGACTCTGCCCATTTGTGCTGTAACACTCCTGACAGCCAACGTTCCAACTCCGCCCCGTATGTTTATGACATCATAACATTCCCAGATGGATTATTGAGTCATTGTTAGTTTTACACTGAAGACATGACTCTGCCCATTTGTGCTGTAGAAGTTGTGAATTTTGTATTCTTGCATCTCTTAGAAAAACAACTATAAACTATTTGGAAGCAAGACTTAAAAAGAACTGCTGTTGGCACAAGATGGAGGGAAAGTTGGAACAGAACTAAAAGACAGTTAAAGGAAATGTAAACGAAATCCAGTATAAACTAAAATGGATAGAATGTATTGGCTCTCTGCAAGGTTTAGTACACTACCGGTCAAAGGTTTTACACCTACTCATTCAAGGGTTTTTCTTTATTTTTACTATTTTCTACATTATAGAATAATAGTGAAGACAACAAAACTACAAAATAACACATATGGAATCATGTACTAACCAAAAAAGTGTTAAACAAATCAAAATATATTTTATATTTGAGATTCTTAAAATACCCCCCCCCCCACCCCCCTTTGCCTTGAAGACAGCTTTGCACAATCTTGGAATTCTATCAACCAGCTTCATGAGGTAGTCACCTGGAATTAATTTCAATTAACAGGTGTGCCTTGTTAAATGTTAATTTGTGGAATTTCTTTATTTCTTAATGTGTTTGAGCCAATCAGTTATGTTGTGACAACGTAGGGGTGGTATACAGAAGATATCCCTATTTGGTAAAAGACCAAGTCCATATTATGACAAGAACACCTCAAATAAGCAAAGAGAAACGACAGTCCATCATTACTTTAAGACATGAAGGTCAGTCAATACGGAACATTTCAAGACCTTTGAAAGATTCTTCAAGTGCAGTCGCAAAAACCATCAAGCGCTATGATGAAACTGGCTCTCATGAGGACCGCCACAGGAAAGGAAGACCCAGAGTTACCTCTGCTGCAGAGGATAAGTTCATTAGAGTTAACTGTCTCTCATGAGGACCGCCACAGGAAAGGAAGACCCAGAGTTGACCTCTGCTGCAGAGGATAACTTAATTAGTTACCAGCCTCAGAAATTCCAGCCCAAATAAATGCTTCACGCAGTTCAAGTAACAGACACATCTCAACATCAACTGTTCGGAGGAGACTGAGTGAACCCTAACCCTAACCTGAAACTGGTGGAAATATGTCCTTTGGTCTGGAGTCCAAATTTGACTTTTGTCTTTGTGAGACACTGTGTGGGTGAACGAATAATCTCCGCATGTGTGGTTCCCACCGTGAAGCATGGAGGAGGAGGTGTGATGGTGTGGGGATGCTTTGCTGGTGACACTGTCTGTGATTGATTTAGAATTCAATGCACACTTAACCAGCATGGTTACCACAGCATTCTGCAGCGATACGCCATCCCATCTGGTTTGAGGGACTATTAGTGGGACTATCATTTGTTTTTTCAACATGACAATGACCCAACACACCTCCAGGCTGTGTAAGGCTAATTTATAAAGGAGAGTGATGGAGTGCTGCATCAGATGACCTGGCCTCCACAATCACCTGACCTCAACCCAATTGAGATGGTTTGGGATGAGTCGGACAGCAGAGTGAAGGAAAAGCAGCCAACAAGTGCTCAGCATATGTTGAAAGGTATTCCAGGTGAAGCTGGTTGAGAGAATGCCAAGAGTGTGCAAAGCTGTCATCAAGGCAAAAGGGTGGCAACTTTGAAGAATCTCAAATATAAAATATATTTTGATTTGTTTAACACTTTTTTGGTTACTACATGATTCCATGTAGTAATTTGATAATTTTGTTGTCTTCACTATTATCCCACAATGTAGAAAATAGTAAAAAAAACCCTTGAATGAGTAGATGTGTCCAAACTTTTGACCAGTAGTGTATATCTTACCTATCATATGAACATCATTGTCTGACTCAAATAAGATTCTCTAATTTGAAAATATTTAAAATCGACATTTGGTGATATAAACTTTTTTTTTTAAAGTTGCATGTTTCAATTGTAATTGCTTCTGTCATGAAAATGCCTTTAGTTTTCCATGTGGACCAACAAGTGAAAGGACTGTTCCTTAGTGCATTTAACTACATGTCACAAGTAAAAACCCTGGGTGGTGAGCTGATACAAGTCCATGTCTCAGACTCAGGAAGGTTAAAACCACCCTCAGACTCAGGAAGGTTGAAACCATCCTCAGACTCAGGAAGGCTAAAACCACCCTCAGACTCAGGAAGGTTAAAACCACCCTCAGACTCAGGAAGGTTAAAACCACCCTCAGACTCAGGAAGGCTAAAACCACCCTCAGACTCAGGAAGGTTAAAACCACCCTCAGACTCAGGAAGGTTAAAACCACCCTCAGACTCAGGAAGGTTAAAACCACCCTCAGATTCAGGAAGGTTAAAACCACCCTCAGACTCAGGAAGGTTGAAACTACCCTCAGACTCAGGAAGGTTAAAACCACCCTCAGACTCAGGAAGGTTAAAACCACCCTCAGACTCAGGAAGGTTGAAACCACCCTCAGACTCAAGAAGGTTGAAACCACCCTCAGACTCAGGAAGGTTGAAACCACCCTCAGACTCAGGAAGGTTAAAACCACCCTCAGAATCAGGAAGGTTAAAACCACCCTCAGACTCAGGAAGGTTGAAACCACCCTCAGACTCAGGAAGGTTGAAACCACCCTCAGACTCAGGAAGGTTAAAACCACCCTCAGAATCAGGAAGGTTAAAACCACCCCCAGACTCAGGAAGGTTGAAACCACCCTCAGACTCAGGAAGGTCTGAAACGTTCCTTTTTATTCTATACATTCTATTTGCCCATATAAAGTCATAACAGACGGAGGATACTTATTTAAAGGATTTCTACAGTGGGGTGATTGATGTCACCCAGGATGATGTATGTTAACTTTATAGGGTGGTCAGTACTCCCACAGTGTTGCATTGTCCAACCCCTCAGCGTTGGCCTTAAGAACCCCAGCGTGGTCTCCTTTAAGGTACCGCCCCCCCGGCGCTCGCACCGCCATCTTGTTGTAGTCACACAGCTCAAACAGGAAGTAGGTGGGCGTGTCCCCGCTGCACACCACTGCGGACTCCTCCCCCACGCACCAGAACTTCCCTTGTGAATCTAGAGAGGAGGGAGAACAGAGATTTATTGTAAATTATACCAAAACATGAGCAACACCTTCCTAATATTGAGTTGCATCCCCTTTTTGTTCTCAGAACAGCCTCAATTTGGAGAGGCAGTTCGTTCCCCTGTGGAGTGGTTTTTAGCCCGAGCAGTAGGAGGGGACATGGAGCGATGGAGAGGCAGATCGTTCCCCCTGTGGAGTGGTTTTTAGCCCGAGCAGTAGGAGGGGACATGGAGCGATGGAGAGGCAGATCGTTCCCCCTGTGGAGTGGTTTTTAGCCCGAGCAGTAGGAGGGGACATGGAGCGATGGAGAGGCAGATCGTTCCCCCTGTGGAGTGGTTTTTAGCCCGAGCAGTAGGAGGGGACATGGAGCGATGGAGAGGCAGATCGTTCCCCCTGTGAGGGGAGTGGTTTTTAGCCCGAGCAGTAGGAGGGGACATGGAGCGATGGAGAGGCAGATCGTTCCCCTGTGAGGGAGGAGTGGTTTTTAACCCGAGCAGTAGGAGGGGACATGGAGCGATGGAGAGGCAGATCGTTCCCCTAGGAGGGGACATGGAGCGATGGAGTGAGGGTGGTGGTTTTAACCCGAGCAGTAGGAGGGGACATGGAGCGATGGAGAGGCAGATCGTTCCCCTGTGAGGGAGGAGTGGTTTTTAGCCCGAGCAGTAGGAGGGGACATGGAGCGATGGAGAGGCAGATCGTTCCCCTGTGGAGTGGTTTTTAGCCCGAGCAGTAGGAGGGGACATGGAGCGATGGAGAGGCAGATCGTTCCCCCTGTGAGGGGAGTGGTTTTTAGCCCGAGCAGTAGGAGGGGACATGGAGCGATGGAGAGGCAGATCGTTCCCCCTGTGGAGTGGTTTTTAACCCGAGCAGTAGGAGGGGACATGGAGCGATGGAGAGGCAGATCGTTCCCCTGTGGAGTGGTTTTTAACCCGAGCAGTAGGAGGGGACATGGAGTGGTCGTTTTAGTGGCCCGAGCAGTAGGAGGGGACATGGAGCGATGGAGAGGCAGATCGTTCCCCCTGAGGGAGGAGTGGTTTTAGCCCGAGCAGTAGGAGGACATGGACATGGAGTTCCCCGATGGAGAGGGGACAGATCGTTCCCCCTGTGAGGGAGGAGTGGTTTTTAACCCGAGCAGTAGGAGGGGACATGGAGCGATGGAGAGGCAGATCGTTCCCCCTGTGGAGGGAGGAGTGGTTTTTAGCCCGAGCAGTAGGAGGGGACATGGAGCGATGGAGAGGCAGATCGTTCCCCTGTGGAGTGGTTTTTAACCCGAGCAGTAGGAGGGGACATGGAGCGATGGAGAGGCAGATCGTTCCCCCTGTGAGGGAGGAGTGGTTTTAGCCCGAGCAGTAGGAGGGGACATGGAGCGATGGAGAGGCAGATCGTTCCCCTGTGAGGGAGGAGTGGTTTTTAGCCCGAGCAGTAGGAGGGGACATGGAGCGATGGAGAGGCAGATCGTTCCCCTGTGAGGGAGGAGTGGTTTTTAGCCCGAGCAGTAGGAGGGGACATGGAGCGATGGAGAGGCAGATCGTTCCCCTGTGGAGTGGTTTTTAGCCCGAGCAGTAGGAGGGGACATGGAGCGATGGAGAGGCAGATCGTTCCCCTGTGGAGTGGTTTTTAGCCCGAGCAGTAGGAGGGGACATGGAGCGATGGAGAGGCAGATCGTTCCCCTGTGAGGGAGGAGTGGTTTTTAGCCCGAGCAGTAGGAGGGGACATGGAGCGATGGAGAGGCAGATCGTTCCCCGTTTTTCCCCCTGTGAGGGAGGAGTGGTTTTTAGCCCGAGCAGTAGGAGGGGACATGGAGCGATGGAGAGGCAGATCGTTCCCCCTGTGAGGGAGGAGTGGTTTTTAGCCCGAGCAGTAGGAGGGGACATGGAGCGATGGAGAGGCAGATCGTTCCCCCTGTGAGGGAGTGGTTTTAGCCCGAGCAGTAGGAGGGGACATGGAGCGATGGAGAGGCAGATCGTTCCCCCTGTGAGGGAGGAGTGGTTTTTAGCCCGAGCAGTAGGAGGGGACATGGAGCGATGGAGAGGCAGATCGTTCCCCCTGAGGAGTGGTTTTTAGCCCGAGCAGTAGGAGGGGACATGGAGCGATGGAGAGGCAGATCGTTCCCCCTGTGAGGGAGGAGTGGTTTTTAGCCCGAGCAGTAGGAGGGGACATGGAGCGATGGAGAGGCAGATCGTTCCCCTGTGGAGCCCGAGCAGTAGGAGGGGACATGGAGCGATGGAGAGGCAGATCGTTCCCCTGTGGAGTGGTTTTTAGCCCGAGCAGTAGGAGGGGACATGGAGCGATGGAGAGGCAGATCGTTCCCCTGTGAGGAGTGGTTTTTAGCCCGAGCAGTAGGAGGGGACATGGAGCGATGGAGAGGCAGATCGTTCCCCCTGGGGGTTTTAGCCCGAGCAGTAGGAGGGGACATGGAGCGATGGAGAGGCAGATCGTTCCCCCTGTGAGGGAGGAGTGGTTTTTAGCCCGAGCAGTAGGAGGGGACATGGAGCGATGGAGAGGCAGATCGTTCCCCCTGTGAGGGAGGAGTGGTTTTTAGCCCGAGCAGTAGGAGGGGACATGGAGCGATGGAGAGGCAGATCGTTCCCCCTGTGAGGGAGGAGTGGTTTTTAGCCCGAGCAGTAGGAGGGGACATGGAGCGATGGAGAGGCAGATCGTTCCCCCTGTGAGGGAGGAGTGGTTTTTAGCCCGAGCAGTAGGAGGGGACATGGAGCGATGGAGAGGCAGATCGTTCCCCTGTGAGGGAGGAGTGGTTTTTAGCCCGAGCAGTAGGAGGGGACATGGAGCGATGGAGAGGCAGATCGTTCCCCTGTGAGGGAGGAGTGGTTTTTAACCCGAGCAGTAGGAGGGGACATGGAGCGATGGAGAGGCAGATCGTTCCCCTGTGGAGTGGTTTTTAGCCCGAGCAGTAGGAGGGGACATGGAGCGATGGAGAGGCAGATCGTTCCCCCTGTGAGGGAGGAGTGGTTTTTAACCCGAGCAGTAGGAGGGGACATGGAGCGATGGAGAGGCAGATCGTTCCCCTGTGAACCCGGGGAGGAGTGGTTTTAGCCCGAGCAGTAGGAGGGGACATGGAGCGATGGAGAGGCAGATCGTTCCCCTGTGGGAGTGGTTTTTAACCCGAGCAGTAGGAGGGGACATGGAGCGATGGAGAGGCAGATCGTTCCCCTGTGAGGGAGGAGTGGTTTTTAACCCGAGCAGTAGGAGGGGACATGGAGCGATGGAGAGGCAGATCGTTCCCCTGTGAGGGAGGAGTGGTTTTTAGCCCGAGCAGTAGGAGGGGACATGGAGCGATGGAGAGGCAGATCGTTCCCCTGTGGAGTGGTTTTAGCCCGAGCAGTAGGAGGGGACATGGAGCGATGGAGAGGCAGATCGTTCCCCTGTGAGGGGGAGGAGTGGTTTTTAGCCCGAGCAGTAGGAGGGGACATGGAGCGATGGAGAGGCAGATCGTTCCCCTGTGAGGGAGGAGTGGTTTTTAGCCCGAGCAGTAGGAGGGGACATGGAGCGATGGAGAGGCAGATCGTTCCCCTGTGAGGGAGGAGTGGTTTTTAGCCCGAGCAGTAGGAGGGGACATGGAGCGATGGAGAGGCAGATCGTTTTCCCCCTGTGATGGGAGGCAGAGTTCCCCCTGGTTTTTAGCCCGAGCAGTAGGAGGGGACATGGAGCGATGGAGAGGCAGATCGTTCCCCCTGTGAGGAGTGGTTTTAACCCGAGCAGTAGGAGGGGACATGGAGCGATGGAGAGGCAGATCGTTCCCCCTGAGGAGTGGTTTTTAACCCGAGCAGTAGGAGGGGACATGGAGCGATGGAGAGGCAGATCCCCTGTGAGGGAGGAGTGGTTTTAGCCCCCTGTGGAGGGAGGAGTGGTTTTTAGCCCGAGCAGTAGGAGGGGACATGGAGCGATGGAGAGGCAGATCGTTCCCCTGTGAGGGAGTGGTTTTTACCCGAGCAGTAGGAGGGGACATTGGAGAGGCAGATCGTTCCCTGTGAGGGAGGAGTGGAGCAGTAGGAGGGGACATGGAGCGATGGAGAGGCAGATCGTTCCCCCCTGTGGTTTTAGCCCGAGCAGTAGGAGGGGACATGGAGGATGGAGAGGCAGATTTTCCCCTGAGCAGTAGGAGTAGGAGGGGACATGGAGCGATGGAGAGGCAGATCGTTTTTCCCCTGTGGAGCGATGGAGGCAGTGGTTTTAGCCCGAGCAGTAGGAGGGGACATGGAGCGATGGAGAGGCAGATCGTTCCCCCTGTGAGGGAGGAGTGGTTTTAGCCCGAGCAGTAGGAGGGGACATGGAGCGATGGAGAGGCAGATCGTTCCCCTGTGAGGAGGAGTGGTTTTTAACCCGAGCAGTAGGAGGGGACATGGAGTTCCCCCGTTTTGGAGAGGCAGATCGTTCCCCTGTGGAGTGGTTTTTAGCCCGAGCAGTAGGAGGGGACATGGAGGCGATGGGGAGGCAGATCGTTCCCCTGTGAGGGAGGAGTGGTTTTTAGGCTTGGTGGCAGTAGGAGGGGACGGATGGAGGCGATGTCTGTACCTCGGAGGCAGATCCCGTTCCCCCTGTGGAGTCCTGTCGGAGGTGGTTGTACCTCGGAGGCAGTAGGAGGGGACATGGACCCTGGAGAGGTGTGTCTGTACCTCTGTGAGGCTGTAGAAAAGACCCTGTGTAGGTGTGTCTGTACCCCGGAGGCTGAGGCCCCGTCTGACCCTGTGTAGGTGGTCTGTACATGGATGGAGACCCTGTGGAGAGTGTGTCTGAGAGGCAGGGGACATCCGTCGACCCTGTGTAGGTGTGTCTTACCCGGAGGCTGTAGGCCCGTAGGTGTGTCTGACATGGAGGTGTGTCATCTGTACCTGAGGCTGAGGCTCCCGTCTGACCCTGTGTAGGTGTGTCTTACCTCTGGAGGCTGTAGGCTCCGTCGGACCCTGTGTAGGTGTGTCTGTACCTCGGAGGCTGTAGGCCCGTCGGACCCTGTGTCGGTGTGTCCCTCGGAGGCTGTAGGTGACCCTGTGTAGGTGACTCTGTCTGTACCTCGGAGGCTGTAGGCTCCGTCGGACCCTGTGTAGGTGTGTCTGTAGGCTCCGCTCTGACCCTGTGTAGGTGTGTCTGTGCCTCGGAGGCTGTAGGCTCCGTCAGACCCTGTGTAGGTGTGTCTGTACCTCGGAGGCTGTAGGCTCCGTCAGACCCTGTGTTGGTGTGTCTGTACCTCGGAGGCTGTAGGCCCCTTCGGACCCTGTGTAGGTGTGTCTGTACCTCGGAGGCTGTAGGCTCCGTCGGACCCTGTGTAGGTGTGTCTGTACCTCGGAGGCTGTAGGCTCCGTCAGACCCTGTGTAGGTGTGTCTGTACCTCGGAGGCTGTAGGCTCCGTCGGAGGCTGTAGGTGTGTCTGTACCTCGGAGGCTGTAGGCTCCGTCAGACCCTGTGTAGGTGTGTCTGTAGGCCCCGTCGGACCCTGTGTAGTTGTGTCTGTACCTCGGAGGCTGTAGGCCCCTTCGGACCCTGTGTAGGTGTGTCTGTACCTCGGAGGCTGTAGGCTCCGTCGAACCCTGTGTAGGTGTGTCTGTACCTCCGAGGCTGTAGGCCCCTTCGGACCCTGTGTAGGTGTGTCTGTACCTCGGAGGCTGTAGGCTCCGTCGGACCCTGTGTAGGTGTGTCTGTACCTCGGAGGCTGTAGGCCCTGTGTAGGTGTGTCTGTACCTCGGAGGCTGTAGGCTCCGTCGGACCCTGTGTAGGTGTGTCTGTACCTCGGAGGCTGTAGGCTCCGTCAGACCCTGTGTAGGTGTGTCTGTACCTCGGAGGCTGTAGGCTCCGTCGGACCCTGTGTAGGTGTGTCTGTTTACCTCGGAGGCTGTAGGCTCCGTCGGACCCTGTGTAGGTGTGTCTGTACCTCGGAGGCTGTAGGCTCCGTCGGACCCTGTGTAGGTGTGTCTGTACCTCGGAGGCTGTAGGCTCCGTCTGACCCTGTGTAGGTGTGTCTGTACCTCGGAGGCTGTAGGCTCCGTCAGACCCTGTGTAGGTGTGTCTGTTTACCTCGGAGGCTGTAGGCTCCGTCTTTAAACTCCAGCTGGAAGACGTCGTAGGAGGAGCGGTTAGAATCCAGCGTTCCCGTGCCAACCTTACGACAGCCAATGAAACCGTGTTCTCCACGGAGGACTATGATTGGCCGATTGATCAGCTTCATCAGGAACTGCTCCGCCTCCCCTGGAGACAAAACAAGGAAACGGATCAAACACGGATTGATTAGCTGATCGTTTGATAAGTTAATGAATAGGTTTCTGTCTCGATCAGTTAGTTGATTGATTAGCTGATCGTTTGATAAGATAATGAATAGGTTTCTGTTACGATCAGTTAGTTGATTGATTAGCTGATCGTTTGATAAGTTAATGAATAGGTTTCTGTTACGATCAGTTAGTTGATTGATTAGCTGATCGTTTGCTAAGTTAATGAATAGGTTTCTGTCTCGATCAGTTAGTTGATTGATTAGCTGATCGTTTGATAAGTTAATGAATAGGTTTCTGTCTCGATCAGTTAGTTGATTGATTAGCTGATCGTTTGATAAGTTAATGAATAGGTTTCTGTCTCGATCAGTTAGTTGATTGATTAGCTGATCGTTTGCTAAGTTAATGAATAGGTTTCTGTCTCGATCAGTTAGTTGATTGATTAGCTGATCGTTTGATAAGTTAATGAATAGGTTTCTGTCTCGATCAGTTAGTTGATTGATCAGCTGATCGTTTGATAAGTTAATGAATAGGTTTCTGTCTCGATCAGTTAGTTGATTGATTAATTGACAGATATTTCAGTTACAGCACGTATCGTCACGGTTACGGTAACGGTATCCACGGTGACAGACTAACCTGCGTTGTCGACGGTAGCAGCTAGCTGTCCGTTCCTCTTGGCAGCAACGTATTTCCCATTAGAGGCTTTGAGAGAAACCTTCCCCTCACACCACTCCAGATCAAAATGACTGTTAGATGACCTACACACACACACACACACACACACACACACACACACACACACACACACACACACACACACACACACACACACACACACACACACACACACACACACACACACAGAGAGACACACACACACACACACACAGCAACGTATTTCCCATTAGAGGCTTTGAGAGAAACCTTCCCCTCACACCACTCCAGATCAAAATGACTGTTAGATGACCTACACACACACACACACACACACACACACACACACACACACACACACACACACACACACACACACACACACACACACACACACACACACACACACACAGTTAAAATAACATATTTTGTTAAGAGGTTCTGAGTTGCAAGTAGAGTGTGTAGTGTGTATAGTGTGTATAGTGTGTATAGTGTGTATAGTGTGCATAGTGTGTATAGTGTGTATAGTGTGTGTGTAGTGTATAGTGTGTATAGTGTGTAGTGTATAGTGTGTATAGTGTGTATAGTGTCTTTAGTGTGTAGTGTATAGTGTGTATAGTGTGTAGTGTATAGTGTAGTGTATAGTGTGTATAGTGTGTATAGTGTGTATAGTAGTGTGTGTGTAGTGTATAGTGTGTGTATAGTGTGTATAGTGTGTAGTGTATAGTGTGTGTAGTGTGTAGTGTGTGTAGTGTATAGTGTGTAGTGTGTGTAGTGTGTATAGTGTGTGTAGTGTGTAGTGTGTGTGTGTATAGTGTGTATAGTGTGTATAGTGTGTATAGTGTGTATAGTGTGTATAGTGTGTGTAGTGTATAGTGTATAGTGTGTGTAGTGTATAGTGTGTATAGTGTGTGTAGTGTATAGTGTGTGTGTGTATAGTGTATAGTGTGTAGTGTGTATAGTGTGTATAGTGTGTGTAGTGTGTATAGTGTGTATAGTGTGTGTATAGTGTGTATAGTGTGTATAGTAGTGTGTAGTGTGTGTAGTGTGTATAGTGTGTATAGTGTGTATAGTGTGTATAGTGTGTGTAGTGTATAGTGTGTATAGTGTGTGTAGTGTATAGTGTGTGTAGTGTGTGTAGTGTATAGTGTGTATAGTGTGTAGTGTGTAGTGTGTATAGTGTGTATATAGTGTGTGTAGTGTGTATAGTGTGTATAGTGTGTGTAGTGTATAGTGTGTAGTGTGTGTAGTGTGTATAGTGTGTATAGTGTGTGTAGTGTGTAGTGTGTAGTGTGTAGTGTGTATAGTGTGTATAGTGTGTATAGTGTGTATAGTGTGTATAGTGTGTGTAGTGTATAGTGTGTAGTGTGTATAGTGTGTAGTGTGTGTAGTGTGTAGTGTGTGTAGTGTGTAGTGTGTATAGTGTGTATAGTGTGTGTAGTGTGTAGTGTGTATAGTGTGTATAGTGTGTGTAGTGTATAGTGTGTAGTGTGTGTAGTGTGTATAGTGTGTATAGTGTGTATAGTGTGTGTAGTGTGTAGTGTGTAGTGTGTATAGTGTGTATAGTGTGTATAGTGTGTGTAGTGTGTATAGTGTGTATAGTGTGTGTAGTGTATAGTGTGTGTAGTGTGTATAGTGTGTATAGTGTGTATAGTGTGTAGTAGTGTATAGTGTATATAGTGTGTATAGTGTATAGTGTATATAGTGTATAGTGTATATAGTGTATAGTGTGTATATAGTGTATAGTGTGTATAGTGTGTATAGTGTGTAGTGTGTATAGTGTATATAGTGTGTATAGTGTATAGTGTATATAGTGTATAGTGTATATAGTGTGTATAGTGTATATAGTGTATAGTGTGTAGTGTGTATAGTGTGTATAGTGTGTATAGTGTATATAGTGTATAGTGTGTATAGTGTGTATAGTGTGTATAGTGTGTATAGTGTGTATAGTGTATATAGTGTGTATAGTGTATATAGTGTATAGTGTGTATAGTGTGTATAGTGTATAGTGTATATAGTGTATAGTGTATAGTGTGTATAGTGTGTATAGTGTGTATAGTGTGTATAGTGTGTATAGTGTGTATAGTGTATAGTGTGTATAGTGTATATAGTGTGTGTAGTGTATATAGTGTGTATAGTGTATAGTGTGTATAGTGTGTGTAGTGTATAGTGTATAGTGTGTATAGTGTGTATAGTGTATAGTGTGTATAGTGTGTATAGTGTGTATAGTGTGTATAGTGTATAGTGTATAGTGTGTATAGTGTGTATAGTGTGTAGTGTGTATAGTGTATAGTGTGTATAGTGTGTATAGTGTATAGTGTGTATAGTGTATATAGTGTGTGTAGTGTATATAGTGTGTATAGTGTATAGTGTGTAGTGTGTATAGTGTGTAGTGTGTATAGTGTATATAGTGTATATAGTGTATAGTGTATATAGTGTGTAGTGTATATAGTGTGTAGTGTGTATAGTGTATATAGTGTATATAGTGTATAGTGTATAGTGTGTATAGTGTGTGTAGTGTGTATAGTGTATAGTGTGTAGTGTGTATAGTGTATATAGTGTATATAGTGTGTATAGTGTGTATAGTGTGTGTAGTGTGTATAGTGTGTAGTGTATAGTGTATAGTGTGTATAGTGTGTGTAGTGTGTATAGTGTGTAGTGTATAGTGTATAGTGTGTAGTGTGTATAGTGTATATAGTGTATATAGTGTATAGTGTATAGTGTGTATAGTGTGTATAGTGTGTGTAGTGTATAGTGTGTATAGTGTGTATAGTGTGTATAGTGTGTAGTGTGTATAGTGTATATAGTGTGTATAGTGTGTATAGTGTGTGTAGTGTGTATAGTGTGTGTAGTGTGTATAGTGTGTATAGTGTGTATAGCGTGTATAGTGTATATAGTGTGTAGTGTGTATAGTGTGTAGTGTATATAGTGTGTATAGTGTGTATAGTGTATATAGTGTATATAGTGTGTATAGTGTGTATAGTGTATAGTGTGTATAGTGTATATAGTGTATAGTGTGTCTAGTGTGTATAGTGTGTATAGTGTGTATAGTGTGTATAGTGTATAGTGTATAGTGTGTAGTGTGTATATAGTATATAGTGTGTGTAGTGTGTATAGTGTGTAGTGTGTATAGTGTGTATAGTGTGTATAGTGTGTATAGTGTATAGTGTGTAGTGTGTATATAGTATATAGTGTGTATAGTGTGTATAGTGTATAGTGTGTATAGTGTATATAGTGTATAGTGTGTCTAGTGTGTATAGTGTGTATAGTGTGTATAGTGTGTATAGTGTATAGTGTATAGTGTGTAGTGTGTATATAGTATATAGTGTGTGTAGTGTGTATAGTGTGTAGTGTGTATAGTGTGTATAGTGTGTATAGTGTGTATAGTGTGTATATAGTATATAGTGTGTATAGTGTGTAGTGTGTATAGTGTATATAGTGTATATAGTGTATAGTGTATAGTGTGTATAGTGTGTATAGTGTGTGTAGTGTGTATAGTGTGTAGTGTATAGTGTATAGTGTGTATAGTGTGTGTAGTGTGTATAGTGTGTATATAGTGTATAGTGTGTAGTGTGTATAGTGTATATAGTGTATATAGTGTATAGTGTATAGTGTGTATAGTGTGTATAGTGTGTGTAGTGTGTAGTGTGTATAGTGTATATAGTGTGTATAGTGTGTATAGTGTGTGTAGTGTGTATAGTGTGTGTAGTGTGTATAGTGTGTATAGTGTGTATAGCGTGTATAGTGTATATAGTGTGTAGTGTGTATAGTGTGTAGTGTATATAGTGTGTATAGTGTGTATAGTGTATATAGTGTGTATAGTGTGTATAGTGTATATAGTGTATAGTGTGTAGTGTGTATAGTGTATATAGTGTATAGTGTGTATAGTGTGTATAGTGTGTATAGTGTGTAT
This sequence comes from Oncorhynchus keta, assembly GCF_023373465.1. Taxonomy (NCBI): domain Eukaryota; kingdom Metazoa; phylum Chordata; class Actinopteri; order Salmoniformes; family Salmonidae; genus Oncorhynchus; species Oncorhynchus keta. The sequence continues at coordinate 534,514 of NW_026282598.1, forward strand.
AGTGTATATAGTGTATAGTGTGTATAGTGTGTATAGTGTGTATAGTGTGTATAGTGTGTAGTGTGTATAGTGTGTATAGTGTGTATAGTGTGTATAGTGTGTATAGTGTGTATAGTGTATAGTGTATAGTGTGTAGTGTGTATATAGTATATAGTGTGTGTAGTGTGTATAGTGTGTAGTGTGTATAGTGTGTATAGTGTGTATAGTGTGTAGTGTGTATAGTGTGTATAGTGTGTATAGTGTGTATAGTGTATATAGTGTGTATAGTGTGTATAGTGTATAGTGTATAGTGTGTATAGTGTGTAGTGTATAGTGTGTATAGTGTGTATAGTGTGTATAGTGTGTATAGTGTGTGTAGTGTGTATAGTGTGTAGTGTGTATAGTGTGTAGTGTGTGTATAGTGTATAGTGTATAGTGTGTGTAGTGTGTATAGTGTGTATAGTGTGTATAGTGTGTGTAGTGTGTATAGTGTGTAGTGTGTGTAGTGTGTGTAGTGTATATAGTGTGTGTAGTGTATATAGTGTATAGTGTATATAGTGTGTATAGTGTGTATAGTGTGTATAGTGTGTATAGTGTGTATAGTGTATTACTTAGTAGAGGCGGTACACTGCAGTCCTCCGGTGGAGGTGAGGGTCCAGTACTTCCCTGCAGCTGTGCGGAACGCACACTTCCTGTTTCCTGTCTCACGACTCATCTCCACCTGGAACACTTCCTGGTCACCCTCCTCGTCCTGATTGGCCGAAAGGTCCATGCCTGGGGTCAGGGGTAGGGGTCACAGAGATCATACAGGGTTAATTGTGAACAATGTTTTGTGAAACAAGGAATTATTTAGGATTGAGTTTCAATCAACATGCCGTCTATACTAGTCGATCCCTCACTAATACCCAACATATATTAGATATACAGTACCAGTCTAGTAGATCACTCACTATTACCCAAAAAATATTAGATATACAGTACCAGTCTAGTAGATCACTATTAACCAACATATATTAGATATACAGTACCAGTCTAGTAGATCACTATTAACCAACATATATTAGATATACAGTACCAGTCTAGTAGATCACTAATACCCAATATATATTATATATACAGTACCAGTCTATACTAGTAGATCACTCACTAATACCCAACATATATTAGATATACAGTACCAGTCTATACTAGTAGATCACTAATACCCAACATATATTAGATATACAGTACCAGTCTATACTAGTAGATCACTCACTAATACCCAACATATATTAGATATACAGTACCAGTCTAAACTAGTAGATCACTCACTAATACCCAACATATATTAGATATACAGTACCAGTCTATACTAGTAGATCACTAATACCCAACATATATTAGATATACAGTACCAGTCTACACTAGTAGATCACTCACTAATACCCAACATATATTAGATATACAGTACCAGTCTATACTAGTAGATCACTAATACCCAACATATATTAGATATACAGTACCAGTCTATACTAGTAGATCACTAATACCCAACATATATTATATACAGTACCAGTCTATACTAGTAGATCACTAATACCCAACATATATTATATATACAGTACCAGTCTAGTAGATCACTAATACCCAACATATATTAGATATACAGTACCAGTCTATACTAGTAGATCACTCACTAATACCCAAAATATATTAGATATACAGTACCAGTCTATACTAGTAGATCACTCACTATTACCCAACATATATTATATATACAGTACCAGTCTATACTAGTAGATCACTAATACCCAACATATATTAAGGTCCATGCCTGGGGTCAGGGGTAGGGGTCACAAAGATCATACAGGGTTAATTGTGAACAATGTTTTGTGAAACAAGGAATTATTTAGGATTGAGTTTCAATCAACATGCCGTCTATACTAGTCGATCCCTCACTAATACCCAACATATATTAGATATACAGTACCAGTCTAGTAGATCACTCACTATTACCCAAAAAATATTAGATATACAGTACCAGTCTAGTAGATCACGATTAACCAACATATATTAGATATACAGTACCAGTCTAGTAGATCACTAATACCCAATATATATTATATATACAGTACCAGTCTATACTAGTAGATCACTCACTAATACCCAACATATATTAGATATACAGTACCAGTCTATACTAGTAGATCACTAATACCCAACATATATTAGATATACAGTACCAGTCTATACTAGTAGATCACTCACTAATACCCAACATATATTAGATATACAGTACCAGTCTAAACTAGTAGATCACTCACTAATACCCAACATATATTAGATATACAGTACCAGTCTACACTAGTAGATCACTCACTAATACCCAACATATATTAGATATACAGTACCAGTCTATACTAGTAGATCACTAATACCCAACATATATTAGATATACAGTACCAGTCTATACTAGTAGATCACTAATACCCAACATATATTATATACAGTACCAGTCTATACTAGTAGATCACTAATACCCAACATATATTATATATACAGTACCAGTCTAGTAGATCACTAATACCCAACATATATTAGATATACAGTACCAGTCTATACTAGTAGATCACTCACTAATACCCAAAATATATTAGATATACAGTACCAGTCTATACTAGTAGATCACTCACTATTACCCAACATATATTATATATACAGTACCAGTCTATACTAGTAGATCACTAATACCCAACATATATTATATATACAGTACCAGTCTATACTAGTAGATCACTAATACCCAACATATATTAGATATACAGTACCAGTCTACACTAGTAGATCACTCACTAATACCCAACATATATTAGATATACAGTACCAGTCTATACTAGTAGATCACTAATACCCAACATATATTAGATATACAGTACCAGTCTATACTAGTAGATCACTAATACCCAACATATATTAGATATACAGTACCAGTCTACACTAGTAGATCACTCACTAATACCCAACATATATTAGATATACAGTACCAGTCTATACTAGTAGATCACTAATACCCAACATATATTAGATATACAGTACCAGTCTATACTAGTAGATCACTAATACCCAACATATATTATATACAGTACCAGTCTATACTAGTAGATCACTAATACCCAACATATATTATATATACAGTACCAGTCTAGTAGATCACTAATACCCAACATATATTAGATATACAGTACCAGTCTATACTAGTAGATCACTCACTAATACCCAAAATATATTAGATATACAGTACCAGTCTATACTAGTAGATCACTCACTATTACCCAACATATATTATATATACAGTACCAGTCTATACTAGTAGATCACTAATACCCAACATATATTATATATACAGTACCAGTCTATACTAGTAGATCACTAATACCCAACATATATTAGATATACAGTACCAGTCTACACTAGTAGATCACTCACTAATACCCAACATATATTAGATATACAGTACCAGTCTATACTAGTAGATCACTAATACCCAACATATATTAGATATACAGTACCAGTCTATACTAGTAGATCACTAATACCCAACATATATTAGATATACAGTACCAGTCTACACTAGTAGATCACTCACTAATACCCAACATATATTAGATATACAGTACCAGTCTATACTAGTAGATCACTAATACCCAACATATATTAGATATACAGTACCAGTCTATACTAGTAGATCACTAATACCCAACATATATTATATACAGTACCAGTCTATACTAGTAGATCACTAATACCCAACATATATTATATATACAGTACCAGTCTAGTAGATCACTAATACCCAACATATATTAGATATACAGTACCAGTCTATACTAGTAGATCACTCACTAATACCCAAAATATATTAGATATACAGTACCAGTCTATACTAGTAGATCACTCACTATTACCCAACATATATTATATATACAGTACCAGTCTATACTAGTAGATCACTAATACCCAACATATATTAAGGTCCATGCCTGGGGTCAGGGGTAGGGGTCACAGAGATCATACAGGGTTAATTGTGAACAATGTTTTGTGAAACAAGGAATTATTTAGGATTGAGTTTCAATCAACATGCCGTCTATACTAGTCGATCCCTCACTAATACCCAACATATATTAGATATACAGTACCAGTCTAGTAGATCACTCACTATTACCCCAAAAATATTAGATATACAGTACCAGTCTAGTAGATCACTATTAACCAACATATATTAGATATACAGTACCAGTCTAGTAGATCACTATTAACCAACATATATTAGATATACAGTACCAGTCTAGTAGATCACTAATACCCAATATATATTATATATACAGTACCAGTCTATACTAGTAGATCACTCACTAATACCCAACATATATTAGATATACAGTACCAGTCTATACTAGTAGATCACTAATACCCAACATATATTAGATATACAGTACCAGTCTATACTAGTAGATCACTCACTAATACCCAACATATATTAGATATACAGTACCAGTCTAAACTAGTAGATCACTCACTAATACCCAACATATATTAGATATACAGTACCAGTCTACACTAGTAGATCACTAATACCCAACATATATTAGATATACAGTACCAGTCTATACTAGTAGATCACTAATACCCAACATATATTATATACAGTACCAGTCTATACTAGTAGATCACTAATACCCAACATATATTATATATACAGTACCAGTTTAGTAGATCACTAATACCCAACATATATTAGATATACAGTACCAGTCTATACTAGTAGATCACTCACTAATACCCAAAATATATTAGATATACAGTACCAGTCTATACTAGTAGATCACTCACTATTACCCAACATATATTATATATACAGTACCAGTCTATACTAGTAGATCACTAATACCCAACATATATTATATATACAGTACCAGTCTATACTAGTAGATCACTAATACCCAACATATATTAGATATACAGTACCAGTCTATACTAGTAGATCACTAATACCCAACATATATTATATACAGTACCAGTCTAGTAGATCACTAATACCCACCATATATTATATATAAAGTACCAGTCTATACTAGTAGATCACTCACTAATACCCAACATATATTATATATACAGTACCAGTCTATACTAGTAGATCACTAACAGCCAACATATATTATATATACAGTACCAGTCTAGTAGATCACTAATACCCAATATATATTAGATATACAGTACCAGTCTATACTAGTAGATCACTATTACACTACATATATTAGATATACAGTACCAGTCTATACTAGTAGATCACTATTACCCAAAATATATTAGATATACAGTACCAGTCTAGTAGATCACTCACTATTACCCAAAATATATTATATATACAGTACCAGTCTATACTAGTAGATCACTCACTATTACCCAACATATATTATATATACAGTACCAGTCTATACTAGTAGATCACTAATACCCAACATATATTATATATACAGTACCAGTCTATACTAGTAGATCACTAATACCCAACATATATTAGATATACAGTACCAGTCTATACTAGTAGATCACTAATACCCAACATATATTATATACAGTACCAGTCTATACTAGTAGATCACTAATACCCAACATATATTATATATACAGTACCAGTCTAGTAGATCACTAATACCCAACATATATTAGATATACAGTACCAGTCTATACTAGTAGATCACTAATACCCAACATATATTATATATACAGTACCAGTCTATACTAGTAGATCACTAATACCCAACATATATTAGATATACAGTACCAGTCTATACTAGTAGTTCACTAATACCCAACATATATTATATACAGTACCAGTCTATACTAGTAGATCACTAATACCCAACATATATTATATATACAGTACCAGTCTAGTAGATCACTAATACCCAACATATATTAGATATACAGTACCAGTCTATACTAGTAGATCACTCACTAATACCCAAAATATATTATATACAGTACCAGTCTAGTAGATCACTAATACCCACCATATATTATATATAAAGTACCAGTCTATACTAGTAGATCACTCACTAATACCCAACATATATTATATATACAGTACCAGTCTATACTAGTAGATCACTAATACCCAACATATATTATATACAGTACCAGTCTAGTAGATCACTAATACCCAACATATATTATATACAGTACCAGTCTAGTAGATCACTAATACCCAACATATATTATATATACAGTACCAGTCTATACTAGTAGATCACTAATACCCAACATATATTAGATATACAGTACCAGTCTATACTAGTAGATCACTAATACCCAACATATATTATATATACAGTACCAGTCTAGTAGATCACTAATACCCAACATATATTATATATACAGTACCAGTCTATACTAGTAGATCACTCACTAATACCCAACATATATTAGATATACAGTACCAGTCTAGTAGATCACTCACTATTACCCAAAATATATTAGATATACAGTACCAGTCTATACTAGTAGATCACTCACTATTACCCAACATATATTAGATATACAGTACCAGTCTAGTAGATCACTCACTATTACCCAACATATATTAGATATACAGTACCAGTCTATACTAGTAGATCACTAATACCCAACATATATTATATACAGTACCAGTCTAGTAGATCACTAATACCCAACATATATTAGATATACAGTACCAGTCTATACTAGTAGATCACTAATACCCAACATATATTATATACAGTACCAGTCTATACTAGCAGATCACTAATACCCAACATATATTATATACAATACCAGTCTATACTAGCAGATCACTAATACCCAACATATATTATATACAGTACCAGTCTATACTAGCAGATCACTAATACCCAACATATACAGTACCAGTCTATACTAGTAGATCACTAATACCCAACATATATTATATATACAGTACCAGTCTATACTAGTAGATCACTAATACCCAACATATATTATATATACAGTACCAGTCTATACTAGTAGATCACTCACTAATACCCAACATATATTATATATACAGTACCAGTCTAGTAGATCACTAATACCTGACATATATTATATATACAGTACCAGTCTATACTAGTAGATCACTAATACCCACCATATATTATATATACCGTACCAGTCTATACTAGTAGATCACTAATACCCAACATATATTAGATATACAGTACCAGTCTAGTAGATCACTAATAGCCAACATATATTATATATACAGTACCAGTCTATACTAGTAGATCACTAATACCCAACATATATTATATATACAGTACCAGTCTATACTAGTAGATCACTAATACCCAACATATATTATATATACAGTACCAGTCTAGTAGATCACTAATACCCAACATATATTATATATACAGTACCAGTCTATACTAGTAGATCACTAATACCCACCATATATTATATATACAGTACCAGTCTATACTAGTAGATCACTAATACCCAACATATATTATATACAGTACCAGTCTAGTAGATCACTAATAGCCAACATATATTATATATACAGTACCAGTCTATACTAGTAGATCACTAATACCCACCATATATTATATATACCGTACCAGTCTATACTAGTAGATCACTAATACCCAACATATATTATATACAGTACCAGTCTAGTAGATCACTAATACCCAATATATATTATATATACAGTACCAGTCTATACTAGTAGATCACTCACTAATACCCAACATATATTATATATACAGTACCAGTCTAGTAGATCACTATTAACCAACATATATTAGATATACAGTACCAGTCTAGTAGATCACTAATACCCAACATATATTATATATACAGTACCAGTCTAGTAGATCACTAATACCCACCATATATTAGATATACAGTACCAGTCTAGTAGATCACTAATACCCAACATATATTAGATATACAGTACCAGTCTATACTAGTAGATCACTCACTAATACCCAACATATATTAGATATACAGTACCAGTCTATACTAGTAGATCACTCACTAATACCCAACATATATTAGATATACAGCACCAGTCTATACTAGTAGATCACTAATACCCACCATATATTATATATACAGTACCAGTCTAGTAGATCACTACTACCCAACATATATTATATACAGTACCAGTCTATACTAGTAGATCATCACTAATACCCAACATATATTAGATATACAGTACCAGTCTATACTAGTATATCACTCACTAATACCCAACATATATTAGATATACAGTACCAGTCTATACTAGTAGATCACTAATACCCAACATATATTATATATACAGTACCAGTCTATACTAGTAGATCACTAATACCCAACATATATTATATATACAGTACCAGTCTATACTAGTAGATCACTCACTAATACCCAACATATATTATATATACAGTACCAGTCTAGTAGATCACTAATACCCAACATATATTATATATAAAGTACCAGTCTATACTAGTAGATCACTCACTAATACCCAACATATATTATATATACAGTACCAGTCTATACTAGTAGATCACTAATACCCAACATATATTATATACAGTACCAGTCTAGTAGATCACTAATACCCAACATATATTATATACAGTACCAGTCTAGTAGATCACTAATACCCAACATATATTATATATACAGTACCAGTCTATACTAGTAGATCACTAATACCCAACATATATTAGATATACAGTACCAGTCTATACTAGTAGATCACTAATACCCAACATATATTATATATACAGTACCAGTCTAGTAGATCACTAATACCCAACATATATTATATATACAGTACCAGTCTATACTAGTAGATCACTCACTAATACCCAACATATATTAGATATACAGTACCAGTCTAGTAGATCACTCACTATTACCCAAAATATATTAGATATACAGTACCAGTCTATACTAGTAGATCACTCACTATTACCCAACATATATTAGATATACAGTACCAGTCTAGTAGATCACTCACTATTACCCAACATATATTAGATATACAGTACCAGTCTATACTAGTAGATCACTAATACCCAACATATATTATATACAGTACCAGTCTAGTAGATCACTAATACCCAACATATATTAGATATACAGTACCAGTCTATACTAGTAGATCACTAATACCCAACATATATTATATACAGTACCAGTCTATACTAGCAGATCACTAATACCCAACATATATTATATACAGTACCAGTCTATACTAGCAGATCACTAATACCCAACATATATTATATACAGTACCAGTCTATACTAGCAGATCACTAATACCCAACATATACAGTACCAGTCTATACTAGTAGATCACTAATACCCACATATATTATATATACAGTACCAGTCTATACTAGTAGATCACTAATACCCAACATATATTATATATACAGTACCAGTCTATACTAGTAGATCACTCACTAATACCCAACATATATTATATATACAGTACCAGTCTAGTAGATCACTAATACCTGACATATATTATATATACAGTACCAGTCTATACTAGTAGATCACTAATACCCACCATATATTATATATACCGTACCAGTCTATACTAGTAGATCACTAATACCCAACATATATTAGATATACAGTACCAGTCTAGTAGATCACTAATAGCCAACATATATTATATATACAGTACCAGTCTATACTAGTAGATCACTAATACCCACCATATATTATATATACCGTACCAGTCTATACTAGTAGATCACTAATACCCAACATATATTATATATACAGTACCAGTCTAGTAGATCACTAATACCCAACATATATTATATATACAGTACCAGTCTATACTAGTAGATCACTAATACCCACCATATATTATATATACCGTACCAGTCTATACTAGTAGATCACTAATACCCAACATATATTAGATATACAGTACCAGTCTAGTAGATCACTAATAGCCAACATATATTATATATACAGTACCAGTCTATACTAGTAGATCACTAATACCCACCATATATTATATATACCGTACCAGTCTATACTAGTAGATCACTAATACCCAACATATATTATATACAGTACCAGTCTAGTAGATCACTAATACCCTACATATATTATATACAGTACCAGTCTATACTAGTAGATCACTAATACCCAACATATATTATATATACAGTACCAGTCTAGTAGATCACTAATACCCAACATATATTATATATACAGTACCAGTCTATACTAGTAGATCACTAATACCCAACATATATTATATATACAGTACCAGTCTAGTAGATCACTAATACCCACCATATATTATATATACAGTACCAGTCTAGTAGATAACTAATACCCAACATATATTAGATATAGAGTACAAGTCTATACTAGTAGATCACTCACTAATACCCAACATATATTAGATATACAGTACCAGTCTATACTAGTAGATCACTCACTAATACCCAACATATATTAGATATACAGCACCAGTCTATACTAGTAGATCACTAATACCCACCATATATTATATATACAGTACCAGTCTAGTAGATCACTACTACCCAACATATATTAGATATACAGTACCAGTCTATACTAGTAGATCACTCACTAATACCCAACATATATTAGATATACAGTACCAGTCTATACTAGTATATCACTCACTAATACCCAACATATATTAGATATACAGTACCAGTCTATACTAGTAGATCACTAATACCCAACATATATTATATATACAGTACCAGTCTATACTAGTAGATCACTAATACCCAACATATATTATATATACAGTACCAGTCTATACTAGTAGATCACTCACTAATACCCAACATATATTATATATACAGTACCAGTCTAGTAGATCACTAATACCCAACATATATTATATATACAGTACCAGTCTATACTAGTAGATCACTAATACCCACCATATATTATATATACCGTACCAGTCTATACTAGTAGATCACTAATACCCAACATATATTATATACAGTACCAGTCTAGTAGATCACTAATACCCAACATATATTATATACAGTACCAGTCTATACTAGTAGATCACCAATACCCAACATATATTATATATACAGTACCAGTCTAGTAGATCACTAATACCCAACATATATTATATATACAGTACCAGTCTATACTAGTAGATCACTAATACCCAACATATATTATATATACAGTACCAGTCTAGTAGATCACTAATACACACCATATATTATATATACAGTACCAGTCTAGTAGATCACTAATACCCAACATATATTAGATATACAGTACCAGTCTATACTAGTAGATCACTCACTAATACCCAACATATATTAGATATACAGTACCAGTCTATACTAGTAGATCACTCACTAATACCCAACATATATTAGATATACAGTACCAGTCTATACTAGTAGATCACTAATACCCACCATATATTATATATACAGTACCAGTCTAGTAGATCACTAATACCCAACATATATTAGATATACAGTACCAGTCTATACTAGTAGATCACTCACTAATACCCAACATATATTAGATATACAGTACCAGTCTATACTAGTATATCACTCACTAATACCCAACATATATTAGATATACAGTACCAATCTATACTAGTAGATCACTAATACCCAACATATATTATATATACAGTACCAGTCTATACTAGTAGATCACTAATACCCAACATATATTATATATACAGTACCAGTCTATACTAGTAGATCACTCACTAATACCCAACATATATTATATATACAGTACCAGTCTAGTAGATCACTAATACCAACATATATTATATATACAGTACCAGTCTATACTAGTAGATCACTAATACCCACCATATATTATATATATCGTACCAGTCTATACTAGTAGATCACTAATACCCAACATATATTAGATATACAGTACCAGTCTAGTAGATCACTAATAGCCAACATATATTATATATACAGTACCAGTCTATACTAGTAGATCACTAATACCCACCATATATTATATATACCGTACCAGTCTATACTAGTAGATCACTAATACCCAACATATATTATATACAGTACCAGTCTAGTAGATCACTAATACCCAACATATATTAGATATACAGTACCAGTCTATACTAGTAGATCACTAATACCCAACATATATTATATATACAGTACCAGTCTAGTAGATCACTAATACCCACCATATATTATATATACAGTACCAGTCTAGTAGATCACTAATACCCAACATATATTAGATATACAGTACCAGTCTATACTAGTAGATCACTCACTAATACCCAACATATATTAGATATACAGTACCAGTCTATACTAGTAGATCACTCACTAATACCCAACATATATTATATACAGTACCAGTCTATACTAGTAGATCACTAATACCCAACATATATTATATATACAGTACCAGTCTAGTAGATCACTAATACCCAACATATATTAGATATACAGTACCAGTCTATACTAGTAGATCACTCACTAATACCCAACATATATTAGATATACAGTACCAGTCTAGTAGATCACTAATACCCAACATATATTATATATACAGTACCAGTCTATACTAGTAGATCACTCACAAATACCCAACATATATTAGATATACAGTACCAGTCTAGTAGATCACTAATAGCCAACATATATTATATATACAGTACCAGTCTACACTAGTAGATCACTAATGCCCAACATATATTATATACAGTACCAGTCTAGTAGATCACTAATACCCAACATATATTAGATATACAGTACCAGTCTATACTAGTAGATCACTAATACCCAACATATATTATATACAGTACCAGTCTAGTAGATCACTAATAGCCAACATATATTATATATACAGTACCAGTCTATACTAGTAGATCACTAATACCCACCATATATTATATATACCGTACCAGTCTATACTAGTAGATCACTAATACCCAACATATATTATATACAGTACCAGTCTAGTAGATCACTAATACCCAACATATATTATATACAGTACCAGTCTATACTAGTAGATCACTAATACCCAACATATATTATATATACAGTACCAGTCTAGTAGATCACTAATACCCAACATATATTATATATACAGTACCAGTCTATACTAGTAGATCACTAATACCCAACATATATTATATATACAGTACCAGTCTAGTAGATCACAAATACCCACCATATATTATATATACAGTACCAGTCTAGTAGATCACTAATACCCAACATATATTAGATATACAGTACCAGTCTATACTAGTAGATCACTCACTAATACCCAACATATATTAGATATACAGTACCAGTCTATACTAGTAGATCACTCACTAATACCCAACATATATTAGATATACAGTACCAGTCTATACTAGTAGATCACTAATACCCAACATATATTAGATATACAGTACCAGTCTATAATAGTAGATATCTCACTAATACCCAACATATATTATATATACAGTACCAGTCTATACTAGTAGATCACTAATACCCAACATATATTATATACAGTACCAGTCTATACTAGTAGATCACTAATACCCAACATATATTATATACAGTACCAGTCTAGTAGATCACTAATACCCAACATATATTATATATACAGTACCAGTCTATACTAGTAGATCACTAATACCCAACATATATTATATATACAGTACCAGTCTAGTAGATCACTAATACCCACCATATATTATATATACAGTACCAGTCTAGTAGATCACTAATACCCAACATATATTAGATATACAGTACCAGTCTATACTAGTAGATCACTCACTAATACCCAACATATATTAGATATACAGTACCAGTCTATACTAGTAGATCACAAATACCCAACATATATTAGATATACAGTACCAGTCTAGTAGATCACTAATAGCCAACATATATTATATATACAGTACCAGTCTACACCAGTAGATCACTAATGCCCAACATATATTATATACAGTACCAGTCTAGTAGATCACTAATACCCAACATATATTAGATATACATTACCAGTCTATACTAGTAGATCACTAATACCCAACATATATTATATACAGTACCAGTCTATACTAGCAGATCACTAATACCCAACATATATTATATACAGTACCAGTGTAGTAGATCACTAATACCCAACATATATTATATACAGTACCAGTCTATACTAGTAGATCACTAATACCCAACATATACAGTACCAGTCTATACTAGTAGATCACTAATACCCAACATATATTATATATACAGTACCAGTCTATACTAGTAGATCACTCACTAATACCCAACATATATTATATACAGTACCAGTCTAGTAGATCACTAATACCCAACATATATTATATACAGTACCAGTCTATACTAGTAGATCACTAATACCCAACATATATTATATATACAGTACCAGTCTAGTAGATCACTAATACCCAACATATATTATATATACAGTACCAGTCTATACTAGTAGATCACTAATACCCAACATATATTATATATACAGTACCAGTCTAGTAGATCACTAATACCCACCATATATTATATATACAGTACCAGTCTAGTAGATCACTAATACCCAACATATATTAGATATACAGTACCAGTCTATACTAGTAGATCACTCACTAATACCCAACATATATTAGATATACAGTACCAGTCTATACTAGTAGATCACTCACTAATACCCAACATATATTAGATATACAGTACCAGTCTATACTAGTAGATCACTAATACCCAACATAAATTAGATATACAGTACCAGTCTATACTAGTAGATATCTCACTAATACCCAACATATATTATATATACAGTACCAGTCTATACTAGTAGATCACTAATACCCAACATATATTATATACAGTACCAGTCTATACTGGTAGATCACTAATACCCAACATATATTATATACAGTACCAGTCTAGTAGATCACTAATACCCAACATATATTAGATATACAGTACCAGTCTATACTAGTAGATCACTAATACCCACCATATATTAGATATACAGTACCAGTCTATACTAGTAGATCACTAATACCCAACATATATTAGATATACAGTATATGTCTAGTAGATCACTAATAGCCAACATATATTATATATACAGTACCAGTCTACACTAGCAGATCACTAATGCCCAACATATATTATATACAGTACCAGTCTAGTAGATCACTAATACCCAACATATATTAGATATACAGTACCAGTCTATACTAGTAGATCACTAATACCCAACATATATTATATACAGTACCAGTCTATACTAGTAGATCACTATTACCCAGCATATATTATATACAGTACCAGTCTATACTAGTAGATCACTCACTAATACCCAACATATATTAGATATATAGTACCAGTCTAAACTAGTAGATCACTCACTATTACCCAACATATATTATATATACAGTACCAGTCTAAACTAGTAGATCACTCACTAATACCCAACATATATTAGATATATAGTACCAGTCTATACTAGTAGATCACTCACTAATACCCAACATATATTATATATACAGTACCAGTCTAAACTAGTAGATCACTCACTAATACCCAACATATATTAGATATATAGTACCAGTCTATACTAGTAGATCACTAATACCTCAAATATATTATATATACAGTACCAGTCTATACTAGTAGATCACTAATACCCAGCATATATTAGATATACACTACCAGTCTAGTAGATCACTCACTATTACCCAACATATATTATATATAGAGTACCAGTCTATACTAGTATATCACTCACTATTACCCAACATATATTATATATACAGTACCAGTCTAGTAGATCACTCACTAATACCGAACATATATTAGATATACAGTACCAGTCTATACTAGTAGCTCACTCACTATTACCCAACATATATTATATACAGTACCAGTCTAGTAGATAACTAATACCCAACATATATTATATACAGTACCAGTCTAGTAGATCACTAAAACCCAACATATATTATATATACAGTACCAGTCTATACTAGTAGATCACTAATACCCAGCATATATTAGATATACAGTACCAGTCTAGTAGATCACTCACTATTACCCAACATATATTATATATAGAGTACCAGTCTATACTAGTATATCACTAATACCCAAAATATATTAGATATACAGTACAAGTCTAGTAGATAACTAAAACCCAATATATATTATATACAGCACCAGTCTAGTAGATCACTCACTATTACCCAACATATATTAGATATACAGTACCAGTCTAGTAGATCACTAATACCCAGCATATATTAGATATACAGTACCAGTCTATACTAGTAGATCACTAATACCCAACATATATTATATATACAGTACCAGTCCAGTAGATCACTAATACCCAACATATATTATATATACAGTACCAGTCTAGTAGATCACTCACTAACACCCAAAATATATTATATACAGTACCAGTCTAGTAGATGACTAATACCCAACATATATTATATACAGTACCAGTCTATACTAGTAGATCACTAATACCCAACATATATTAGATATACAGTACCAGTCTATACTAGCAGATCACTAATACCCAACATATATTATATATACAGTACCAGTCTAGTAGATCACTAATACCCAACATATATTATATACAGTACCAGTCTATACTAGTAGATCACTAATACGCAACATATATTAGATATACAGTACCAGTCTATACTAGTAGATCACTAATACCCAACATATATTATATATACAGTACCAGTCTAGTAGATCACTAATACCCAACATATATTATATATACAGTACCAGTCTAGTAGATCACTCACTAACACCCAAAATATATTATATACAGTACCAGTCTAGTCGATCACTAATACCCAACATATATTAGATATACAGTACCAGTCTATACTAGTAGATCACTAATACCCAACATATATCATATATACAGTACCAGTCTAGTAGATCACTAATACCCAACATATATTATATATACAGTGCCAGTCTATACTAGTAGATCACTAATACCCAACATATATTATATACAGTACCAGTCTATACTAGTAGATCACTAATACCCAACATATATTATATACAGTACCAGTCTAGTAGATCACTCACTAATACCCAACATATATTAGATATACAGTACCCGTCTAGTAGATCACTAATACCCAACATATATTATATACAGTACCAGTCTATACTAGTAGATCACTATTACCCAACATATATTATATATACAGTACCAGTCTATACTAGTAGATCACTCACTAATACCCAACATATATTAGATATACAGTACCAGTCTAGTAGATCACTAATACCCAACATATATTATATATACAGTACCAGTCTATACTAGTAGATCACTCACTAATACCCAACTTATATATTAGATATACAGTACCAGTCTATACTAGTAGATCACTAATACCCAACATATATTATATACAGTACCAGTCTATACTAGTAGATCACTAATACCCAACATATATTATATATACAGTACCAGTCTAGTAGATCACTCACTAACATCCAAAATATATTATATACAGTACCAGTCTATACTAGTAGATCACTAATACCCAACATATATTATATACAGTACCAGTCTATACTAGTAGATCACTCACTAATACCCAACATATATTATATATACAGTACCAGTCTAGTAGATCCCTCACTAATAACCTAAATATATTATATACAGTACCAGTCTAGTAGATCCCTCACTAATAAACTAAATATATTATATACAGTACCAGTCTAGTAGATCCCTCACTAATAACCTAAATATATTATATACAGTACCAGTCTAGTAGATCCCTCACTAATAACCTAAATATATTATATACAGTACCAGTCTAGTAGATCCCTCACTAATAACCTAAATATATTATATACAGTACCAGTCTAGTAGATCCCTCACTAATAACCTAAATATATTATATACAGTACCAGTCTAGTAGATCCCTCACTAATAACCTAAATATATTATATACAGTACCAGTCTAGTAGATCCCTCACTAATAACCTAAATATATTATATACAGTACCAGTCTAGTAGATCCCTCACTAATAACCTAAATATATTATATACAGTACCAGTCTAGTAGATCCCTCACTAATAACCTAAATATATTATATACAGTACCAGTCTAGTAGATACCCTAGTAGATCACTAATAACCTAAATATATTATATACAGTACCAGTCTAGTAGATCCTCACTAATAACCTAAATATATTATATACAGTACCAGTCTATAGATCCTCACTAATAACCTAAATATATTATATACAGTACCAGTCTAGTAGATCACTAATACCCAACATATATTAGATATACAGTACCAGTCTATACTAGTAGATCACTAATACCCAACATATATTATATATACAGTACCCGTCTAGTAGATCACTAATACCCAACATATATTATATACAGTACCAGTCTATACTAGTAGATCACTAATACCCAACATATATTATATACAGTACCAGTCTATACTAGTAGATCACTCACTAATACCCAACATATATTATATATACAGTACCAGTCTAGTAGATCCCTCACTAATAACCTAAATATATTATATACAGTACCAGTCTAGTAGATCCCTCACTAATAACCTAAATATATTATATACAGTACCAGTCTAGTAGATCCCTCACTAATAACCTAAATATATTATATACAGTACCAGTCTAGTAGATCCCTCACTAATAACCTAAATATATTATATACAGTACCAGTCTAGTAGATCCCTCACTAATAACCTAAATATATTATATACAGTACCAGTCTAGTAGATCCCTCACTAATAACCTAAATATATTATATACAGTACCAGTCTAGTAGATCCCTCACTAATAACCTAAATATATTATATACAGTACCAGTCTAGTAGATCCCTCACTAATAACCTAAATATATTATATACAGTACCAGTCTAGTAGATCCCTCACTAATAACCTAAATATATTATATACAGTACCAGTCTAGTAGATCCCTCACTAATAACCTAAATATATTATATACAGTACCAGTCTAGTAGATCACTAATACCCAACATATATTAGATATACAGTACCAGTCTATACTAGTAGATCACTAATACCCAACATATATTATATATACAGTACCCGTCTAGTAGATCACTAATACCCAACATATATTATATACAGTACCAGTCTATACTAGTAGATCACTAATACCCAACATATATTATATACAGTACCAGTCTATACTAGTAGATCACTCACTAATACCCAACATATATTATATATACAGTACCAGTCTAGTAGATCCCTCACTAATAACCTAAATATATTATATACAGTACCAGTCTAGTAGATCCCTCACTAATAACCTAAATATATTATATACAGTACCAGTCTAGTAGATCCTCACTAATAACCTAAATATATTATATACAGTACCAGTCTAGTAGATCCCTCACTAATAACCTAAATATATTATATACAGTACCAGTCTAGTAGATCCCTCACTAATAACCTAAATATATTATATACAGTACCAGTCTAGTAGATCCCTCACTAATAACCTAAATATATTATATACAGTACCAGTCTAGTAGATCCCTCACTAATAACCTAAATATATTATATACAGTACCAGTCTAGTAGATCCCTCA
Source organism: Oncorhynchus keta (assembly GCF_023373465.1). Classification (NCBI taxonomy): domain Eukaryota; kingdom Metazoa; phylum Chordata; class Actinopteri; order Salmoniformes; family Salmonidae; genus Oncorhynchus; species Oncorhynchus keta. The sequence continues at coordinate 554,197 of NW_026282598.1, forward strand.
CTAATAACCTAAATATATTATATACAGTACCAGTCTAGTAGATCCCTCACTAATAACCTAAATATATTATATACAGTACCAGTCTAGTAGATCACTAATATATATTATATACAGTACCAGTCTATACTAGTAGATCACTAATACCCAACATATATTATATATACAGTACCCGTCTAGTAGATCATCTAATACCCAACATATATTATATACAGTACCAGTCTATACTAGTAGATCACTAATACCCAACATATATTATATACAGTACCAGTCTATACTAGTAGATCACTCACTAATACCCAACATATATTATATATACAGTACCAGTCTAGTAGATCCCTCACTAATAACCTAAATATATTATATACAGTACCAGTCTAGTAGATCCCTCACTAATAACCTAAATATATTATATACAGTACCAGTCTAGTAGATCCCTCACTAATAACCTAAATATATTATATACAGTACCAGTCTAGTAGATCCCTCACTAATAACCTAAATATATTATATACAGTACCAGTCTAGTAGATCCCTCACTAATAACCTAAATATATTATATACAGTACCAGTCTAGTAGATCCCTCACTAATAACCTAAATATATTATATACAGTACCAGTCTAGTAGATCCCTCACTAATAACCTAAATATATTATATACAGTACCAGTCTAGTAGATCCCTCACTAATAACCTAAATATATTATATACAGTACCAGTCTAGTAGATCCCTCACTAATAACCTAAATATATTATATACAGTACCAGTCTAGTAGATCCCTCACTAATAACCTAAATATATTATATACAGTACCAGTCTAGTAGATCACACACTAATAACCTAAATATATTATATACAGTAACAGTCTAGTAGATCCCTCACTAATAACCTAAATATATTATATAAAGTACCAGTCTAGTAGATCCCTCACTAATAACCTAAATATATTATATACAGTACCAGTCTAGTAGATCCCTCACTAATAACCTAAATATATTATATACAGTACCAGTCTAGTAGATTCCTCACTAATAACCTAAATATATTATATACAGTACCAGTCTAGTAGATTCCTCACTAATAACCTAAATATATTATATACAGTACCAGTCTAGTAGATCCCTCACTAATAACCTAAATATATTATATACAGTACCAGTCTAGTAGATCCCTCACTAATAACCTAAATATATTATATACAGTACCAGTCTAGTAGATCCCTCACTAATAACCTAAATATATTATATACAGTACCAGTCTAGTAGATCACACACTAATAACCTAAATATATTATATACAGTACCAGTCTAGTAGATCACACACTAATAACCTAAATATATTATATACAGTACCAGTCTAGTAGATCCTCACTAATAACCTAAATATATTATATACAGTACCAGTCTAGTAGATCCCTCACTAATAACCTAAATATATTATATACAGTACCAGTCTAGTAGATCCCTCACTAATAACCTAAATATATTATATACAGTACCAGTCTAGTAGATCCCTCACTAATAACCTAAATATATTATATACAGTACCAGTCTAGTAGATCCCTCACTAATAACCTAAATATATTATATACAGTACCAGTCTAGTAGATCCCTCACTAATAACCTAAATATATTATATACAGTACCAGTCTAGTAGATCCCTCACTAATAACCTAAATATATTATATACAGTACCAGTCTAGTAGATCCCTCACTAATAACCTAAATATATTATATACAGTACCAGTCTAGTAGATCCCTCACTAATAACCTAAATATATTATATACAGTACCAGTCTAGTAGATCCCTCACTAATAACCTACATATATTATATACAGTACCAGTCTAGTAGATCCCTCACTAATAACCTAAATATATTATATACAGTACCAGTCTAGTAGATCCCTCACTAATAACCTAAATATATTATATACAGTACCAGTCTAGTAGATCACACACTAATAACCTAAATATATTATATACAGTACCAGTCTAGTAGATCACACACTAATAACCTAAATATATTATATACAGTACCAGTCTAGTAGATCCCTCACTAATAACCTAAATATATTATATACAGTACCAGTCTAGTAGATCCCTCACTAATAACCTAAATATATTATATACAGTACCAGTCTAGTAGATCCCTCACTAATAACCTAAATATATTATATACAGTACCAGTCTAGTAGATCCCTCACTAATAACCTAAATATATTATATACAGTACCAGTCTAGTAGATCCCTCACTAATAACCTAAATATATTATATACAGTACCAGTCTAGTAGATCCCTCACTAATAACCTAAATATATTATATACAGTACCAGTCTAGTAGATCCCTCACTAATAACCTAAATATATTATATACAGTACCAGTCTAGTAGATCCCTCACTAATAACCTAAATATATTATATACAGTACCAGTCTAGTAGATCCCTCACTAATAACCTAAATATATTATATACAGTACCAGTCTAGTAGATCCCTCACTAATAACCTAAATATATTATATACAGTACCAGTCTAGTAGATCCCTCACTAATAACCTAAATATATTATATACAGTACCAGTCTAGTAGATCCTCACTAATAACCTAAATATATTATATACAGTACCAGTCTAGTAGATCCCTCACTAATAACCTAAATATATTATATACAGTACCAGTCTAGTACCTCTTCAAGGAATACCTAGGATAGGGTAAGTAAGGGATCCCTCACTAATAACCTAAATATATTATATACAGTACCAGTCTAGTAGATCCCTCACTAATAACCTAAATATATTATATACAGTACCAGTCTAGTAGATCCCTCACTAATAACCTAAATATATTATATACAGTACCAGTCTAGTAGATCCCTCACTAATAACCTAAATATATTATATACAGTACCAGTCTAGTAGATCCCTCACTAATAACCTAAATATATTATATACAGTACCAGTCTAGTAGATCACACACTAATAACCTAAATATATTATATACAGTACCAGTCTAGTAGATCCCTCACTAATAACCTAAATATATTATATACAGTACCAGTCTAGTAGATCACACACTAATAACCTAAATATATTATATACAGTACCAGTCTAGTAGATCCCTCACTAATAACCTAAATATATTATATACAGTACCAGTCTAGTGCCAACATATACAGTGGGGCAAAAAAGTATTTAGTCAGCCACCAATTGAGCAAGTTCTCCCACTTAAAAAGATGAGAGAGGCCTGTAATTTTCATCACAGGTTCACTTCAACTATGACAGACAAAAGTAGGGGAAAAAAAATCCAGAAAATCACATTGTAGGATTTTACATGTATTTATTTGCAAATTATGGTGGAAAATAAGTATTTGGTCACCTACAAACAAGCACGATTTCTGGCTCTCACAGACCTGTAACTTCTTTAAGAGGCTCCTCTGTCCTCCACTCGTTACCTGTATTTATAGCACCTGTTTGAACTTGTTATCAGTATAAAAGACACCTGTCCACAACCTCAAACAGTCACACTCCAAACTCCACTATGGCCAAGACCAAAGAGCTGTCAAAGGACACCAGAAACAAAATTGTAGACCTGCACCACGCTGGGAAGACTGAATCTGCAATAGGTAAGCAGCTTGGTTTGAAGAAATCAACTGTGGGAGCAATTATTAGGAAATGGAAGACATACAAGACCATTGATAATCTCCCTCGATCTGGGGCTCCACGCAAGATCTCACCCCGTGGGGTCAAAATGATCACAAGAACGGTGAGCAAAAATCCCAGTACCACACAGGGGGACCTAATGAATGACCTGCAGAGAGCTGGGACCAAAGTAACAAAGCCTACCATCAGTAACACACTACGCCGCCAGGGACTCAAATCCTGCAGTGCCAGACGTGTCCAGGCCCGTCTGAAGTTTGCTAGAGAGCATTTGGATGATCCAGAAGAAGATTGGGAGAATGTCATATGGTCAGATGAAACCAAAATATAACTTTTTGGTAAAAACTCAACTCGTCGTGTTTGGAGGACAAAGAATGCTGAGTTGCATCCAAAGAACACCATACCTACTATGAAGCATGGGGGTGGAAACATCATGCTTTGGGGCTGTTTTTCTGCAAAGGGACCAGGACGACTGATCCGTGTAAAGGAAAGAATGAATGGGGCCATGTATCCAGCCGACTAGAGCATAGAGGTTGCGGCAGTGGGTAGTATAAGGCTCTGGTGACAAAACGGATGGCACTGTGATAGACTGCATCCAATTTGTTGAGGGGAGTGTTGGAGGTTATTTTGTAAATGACATCACCGAAGTCAAGGATAGGTAGGATAATGTTGGGGAATAATCAGAATTGGTTGGTAACATAGGTAAGATGTTTGATATTCATCATATGTTTGTAAGTTACTTCTCATCAGAATGTGATGGTATAATACTGTGGCAGGGTTGCAGTATCTGTTCTCTGTCAAGACTAAGTTATTTGGGCCGGAGAGAGGGGAGAGGTCAAGCGTGTATCTCTTGGCTCCACAATGTCTGTGTGCCAGTCAGTGTGTCTCTGTGATCTTGTCAAGATAGGATGGTTTTGATATATGCCTGTTGATATGGAGGATTGGTTTATGGTTCTGAGTTTGAGAAAAGCACATAGTTTAGGAGACAAAGCTGAATGATAAATTATGCCTAATGCTGTCTGGATATGTGTCTTTGCTATAAAGGATCTCAGTTGTGAGGGACTCTCAGAGAATTCATTTATAGACACTGAATTGATCTGAGAGTCACAGGGTTGTGATAGAGCTCATATAATTAAAGATGGACTTTATGATAACTCTGACTTGTGTGGTGGTTTGCTGTCATGATTTGGTAAATACAGGAAATTTCCACTACACTTTCCGTTTTACGAGGGTATGTTTGGCAGCGTGAGTGAAGGAGGCTTTATTGCGAAATAGGAAGCCCGTTTCTAGATTTAATTTTGGATTGGAGGTGCTTAATGTGAGTCTGGAAGGAGAGTTTACAGTCTAGCCAGACACCTAGGTACTTATAGATGTCCACATATTCTAGGTCAGAACCGTCCAGAGTAGTGATGCTAGTCGGGCGGGCAGGTGTGGGCAGCGACCGTTTGAAGAGCATGTATTTAGTTTTACTAGCATTTAAAAGCAGTTGAAGGCCACGGAAGGAGTGTTGTATGGCATTGAAGCTCGTCTGGAGGTTAGTTAACACAGTATCCAAAGAGGGACCAGGTGTCTACAGAATGGTGTCGATTGCGTAGAGGTGGATCAGAGAATCACCAGCAGCAAGAGCAACATCGTCTCTCCCTTTTCAACTTCCTCCATCTCTCTCTCTGTCTACAGAGCTCTTTTCTCCTCTCCTCCCTCGTTTAGTTTTCTCAAAGTAATTGCTGACTTATGCTGTTCTAACCCCTCCCCCCTCTCACACACACACACACACACACAGCTTCTAAACTGGGACCGACCACAAAGGTCGGATAGAATTTCAGTGGACAGAGAAAAGGGCAGAGAGGGAGGAAGAGAAAGGGGGGCAAGGGAGAGCAGATGGAAAACACATGATGCAGGGCAGAGGAGGGGAGGAAAGAGGAGGAGGGGAAGAGGAGGAGGAGGAGGAAAGAGGAGCTGGGGAAGAGGAGGAGGAGGAGGAGGAGGAGGAGGAGGAGGAGGAGGAGGAGGAGGAGGAGGAGGAGGAGGAGGAGGAGGGAGGAGGAGGGAAGAGAGGAGGAGGAAAAGAGGAGGAGGGGAAGAGAGGAGGAGGAGGAGGAGGAGGAGGAAGAGGAGGAGGGGAAGAGGAGGAGGAGGAGGAGGAGGAGGAGGAGGAGGAGGAGGAGGAGGAGGAGGGAGAAGGGGGAGGAGGAGGGGAGGAGGAGGAGGAGGAGGAGGAGGAGGAGGAGGAGGAAAGAGGAGGAGGGGAAGAGAAGGAGGAGGAAAGAGGAGGAGGGGAAGAGAAGGAGGAGGAAAAGAGGAGGAGGGGAAGAGAAGGAGGAAGGAGGAGCTGGGGAAGAGGACGAGGAGGAGGAAAGAGGAGGAGGGGAAGAGAAGGAGGATGAGGGAAGAGGAGGAGGGGAAGAGAATGAGGAGGAGGAGGAGGAGGAGGAGGAGGAGGAGGAGGAGGAGGAGAAAGAGGAGGAGGGGAAGAGAAGGAGGAGGGAAAAGAGGAGGAGGGGAAGAGGAGGAGGAAGGAGGAGCTGGGGAAGAGGACGAGGAGGAGGAAAGAGGAGGAGGGGAAGAGAAGGAGGAGGAGGGAAAGAGGAGGAGGGGAAGAGAATGAGGAGGAGGAGGAGGAGGAGGAGAGGAGGAGGAGGAGGAGGAGGAGGAGGAGGAGGAGGAAAGGGAGGAGGGGAGGAGGAGGAAGGAAGGAGGAGCTGGGGAAGAGAAGGAGGAGGAGGAAAGAGGAGGAGGGGAAGAGAATGAGGAGGAGGAAAGGGGAGCTGGGGAAGAGGAGGAGGAGGTAAGAGGAGGGGAAGAGAAGGAGGAGGAAAGAGGAGGAGAGAAGAAGAGAAGAGGAGGAGGGGAGGAAGAGGGGATGAAAGAGGTGGAGGGGAGGAAGAGGAGATGAAAGAGGTGGAGGGGAGGAAGAGGAGGAGATGAAGAGGAGGAGGGGAGAACAAAGAGGAGTAGGGGAGGACCAAGAGGAGGAGGGGAGGACCAAGAGGAGGAGGGGAAAGAGGAGGTGGGGAAGGGGAGGAGGGGAAGGGGAGCATGACAAGAGGAGGAACGGAAGACAGGGAGAAGGAGAGGAGGAGGAGGAGGGGAAGGGGAGGAGGGGAAGAGGAGGAGAAGGAGAGGAAGGGATAAGGAAGAGGAGGCGGAGAAGAGGAGGAGGAGGATGACAAGAGGAGGAGGGGAAGAGAGGGAGAAGGAGAGGAAGGGATAAGGAAGAGGAGGTGGAGAAGAGGAGGAGGAGGGGGGGGGATGATGACAAGAGGAGGGAGGAAGAGGTCTTCAATCTGTAAAAGAAGATGAGAGAGGAGACTCTAATTTGACCCTGTCTGAGGAGACAAATCTGACCCTGTCTGAGCCCCTAATACCCCCCCCCCCTAAATGGGTTTCCCTAAATGAAAACATTCCTCTCCTCGTTCCTGTCCTGTACCAGAAGGAAGCATCACACCCCAGACACCGCTAGAGGTCATAAGGTCACACCCCAGACACCGCTAGAGGTCATAAGGTCACACCCCAGACACCGCTAGTGGTTGGAAGCTGTGTCATTTAGGTGCTCATAGAAGTTGAAATAAGGTCACAGGACACAGTCTCCATCAGACTAGAAACACTACTGGAGATTCCGGTATTGTGTAAGGTCACAGGACACAGTCTCCGTCAGACTAGAAACACTACTGGAGATTCCGGTATTGTGTAAGGTCACAGGACACAGTCTCCATCAGACTAGAAACACTACTGGAGATTCCGGTATTGTGTAAGGTCACAGGACACAGTCTCCGTCAGACTAGAAACACTACTGGAGATTCCGGTATTGTGTAAGGTCACAGGACACAGTCTCCGTCAGACTAGAAACACTACTGGAGATTCCGGTATTGTGTAAGGTCACAGGACACAGTCTCCATCAGACTAGAAACACTACTGGAGATTCCGGTATTGTGTAAGGTCACAGGACACAGTCTCCGTCAGACTAGAAACACTACTGGAGATTCCGGTATTGTGTAAGGTCACAGGACACAGTCTCCGTCAGACTAGAAACACTACTGGAGATTCCGGTATTGTGTAAGGTCACAGGACACAGTCTCCGTCAGACTAGAAACACTACTGGAGATTCCGGTATCGTGTAAGGTCACAGGACACAGTCTCCGTCAGACTAGAAACACTACTGGAGATTCCGGTATTGTGTAAGGTCACAGGACACAGTCTCCGTCAGACTAGAAACACTACTGGAGATTCCGGTATTGTGTAAGGTCACAGGACACAGTCTCCATCAGACTAGAAACACTACTGGAGATTCCGGTATTGTGTAAGGTCACAGGACACAGTCTCCGTCAGACTAGAAACACTACTGGAGATTCCGGTATTGTGTAAGGTCACAGGACACAGTCTCCGTCAGACTAGAAACACTACTGGAGATTCCGGTATTGTGTAAGGTCACAGGACACAGTCTCCGTCAGACTAGAAACACTACTGGAGATTCCGGTATTGTGTAAGGTCACAGGACACAGTCTCCATCAGACTAGAAACACTACTGGAGATTCCGGTATTGTGTAAGGTCACAGGACACAGTCTCCGTCAGACTAGAAACACTACTGGAGATTCCGGTATTGTGTAAGGTCACAGGACACAGTCTCCGTCAGACTAGAAACACTACTGGAGATTCCGGTATTGTGTAAGGTCACAGGACACAGTCTCCGTCAGACTAGAAACACTACTGGAGATTCCGGTATTGTGTAAGGTCACAGGACACAGTCTCCGTCAGACTAGAAACACTACTGGAGATTCCGGTATTGTGTAAGGTCACAGGACACAGTCTCCGTCAGACTAGAAACACTACTGGAGATTCCGGTATTGTGTAAGGTCACAGGACACAGTCTCCGTCAGACTAGAAACACTACTGGAGATTCCGGTGTAAAAATCGTTTGTTTGGATGTTCCTGTTCACAGTTTAAAAGTTGAGCTGCTTGAAGAGATGAGGTCAATTCTGTTTAGGACACAGTTATAGATAGAAACACCTCATTCTAGTTCTGCGTGTCCTACTTTGCCTGGTGGATGTTCTAGAAAGGTTCTACAGGTCTCTAGTTCAAGGAAACACTTGTTGTTCTTCTTTGTGATAAGGTTCTAGTAAGTTTCCACTAATGTTGTGTTGATCCTATCAACACTAGTGGAGGTTCTAGTAAGGTTCCACTAAGGTTGTGTTGATCCTATCATCCCTAGTAAGGTTCTAGTAAGGTTCCACTAATGTTGTGTTGAAACACTATCATCCCTAGTAAGGTTCTACACAGTTCCACTAAGGTTGTGTTGATCCTATCATCCCTAGTAAGGTTCTAGTAGAGGTTAAACTAGTAAGGTTGTGTTGATCCTATCATCCCTAGTAAGGTTCTAGTAAGGTTCCACTAAGGTTGTGTTGATCCTATCAACACCCTGGAGTAAGGTTCTAGTAAGGTTAAACTAGTAAGGTTGTGTTGATCCTATCATCCCTAGTAAGGTTCTAGTAAGGTTCCACTAAGGTTGTGTTGATCCTATCATCCCTAGTAAGGTTCTAGTAAGGTTAAGTCACTAGTAAGGTTGTGTTGATCCTATCATCCCTAGTAAGGTTCTAGTAAGGTTCCACTAAGGTTGTGTTGATCCTATCATCCCTAGTAAGGTTCTAGTAAGGTTCCACTAAGGTTGTGTTGATCCTATCTTCCCTGCTATGGTTCTAGTAAGGTTCCACTAAGGTTGTGTTGATCCTATCATCCCTAGTAAGGTTCTAGTAAGGTTCCACTAAAGTTGTGTTGGTCCCATCTTCCCTGGTAAGGTTCTAGTAAGGCTGTGTTGCTCTATCTTGCCTGGTAAGGTTCTAGTAAGGTTCCACTAAGGTTGTGTTGGTTCTATCTTGCCTGGTAATGTTCTAGTAAGGTTCCACTAAGGTTGTGTTGGTTCTATCTTGCCTGGTAAGGTTCTAGAAGGTTGTGTTGGCCCTACCTTGCCTGGTTAGGTTCTAGTACTGTTCTAGAAGGTTGTGTTGGTCCTATCATGCCTGGTTAGGTTCTAGTACTGTTCTAGAAGGTTGTGTTGGTCCTATCTTGCCTGGTTAGGTTCTAGTCCTGTTCTAGAAGGTTGTGTTGGTCCTATCTTGCCTGGTTAGGTTCTAGTACTGTTCTCGAAGGTTGTGTTGGTCCTGTCTTGCCTGGTTAGGTTCTAGTACTGTTCTAGAAGGTTGTGTTGGTCCTATCTTGCCTGGTTAGGTTCTAGTCCTGTTCTAGAAGGTTGTGTTGGTCCTATCTTGCCTGGTTAGGTTCTAGTCCTGTTCTAGAAGGTTGTGTTGGTCCTATCTTGCCTGGTTAGGTTCTAGTACTGTTCTAGAAGGTTGTGTTGGTCCTATCTTGCCTGGTTAGGTTCTAGTACTGTTCTAGAAGGTCCTACCTTGCCTGGTGGAGACGTTCCTCTCGTTGCCGGCGGTGAGAACCACCTGAGGGTGACTCTGCTCCAGAGAGAACATCTCATCCTTCCCCAAGCGGCTGTTCTTCCCGCTCTTCATGGTCCCACAGGACACGACGGCGCCAGGTAGCGCCCGGAACAATCCCTGAACGCCACCTTGCCGGAGCGGAACTCCAGCGTGTATCCGGTGGTCTTGTCCGGCTCCGCCTCCAGGCTGCCGTCGTTCTTCAGGAAGCGGTTGTCAGACGTCTGCAGGTGGTAGCGTTGGTCTCTGAACACCAGGGTGATCAGGGAGTCCACCCCACGGGAAGTCACGGTCTATAGAGACCTCAGAGTGGTCGGGGTTAGAGGTCAGGTGGGCATAACGCTTCCTGGCCGGGCTGAACAGGTTCACCTGGGGGGGGAGGGGTTAGAGGTCAGGTGGGCATAACGCTTCCTGGCCGGGCTGAACAGGTTCACCTGGGGGGGAGGGTTAGAGGTCAGGTAGGCATAACGCTTCCTGGCCAGGCTGAAAAGGTTCACCTGGGGGGAGGGGTTAGAGGTCAGGTAGGCATAACGCTTCCTGGCCAGGCTGAACAGGTTCACCTGGGGGAGGGGTTAGAGGTCAGGTGGGCATAACGCTTCCTGGCCAGGCTGAACAGGTTCACCTGGGGGGGGGGTTAGAGGTTAGGTAGGCATAACGCTTCCTGGCCAGGCTGAACAGGTTCACCTGGGGGAGGGGTTAGAGGTCAGGTAGGCATATCTTCCTGGCCAGGCTGAAAAGGTTCACCTGGGGGAGGGGTTAGAGGTCAGGTAGGCATAACGCTTCCTGGCCAGGCTGAACAGGTTCACCTGGGGGGGAGGGGTTAGAGGTCAGGTAGTAAGGCATAACGCTTCCTGGCCAGGCTGGAAAGGTTCACCTGGGGGGAGGGGTTAGAGGTCAGGTGGGCATAACGCTTCCTGGCCGGGCTGAACAGGTTCACCTGGGGGGAGGGGTTAGAGGTCAGGTAGGCATAACGCTTCCTGGCCAGGCTGAACAGGTTCACCTGGGGGGGGGAGGTCAGGTAGGCATAACGTCTTCCTGGCCAGGCTGAACAGGTTCACCTGGGGGAGGGGTTAGAGGTCAGGTAGGCATAACGCTTCCTGGCCAGGCTGAACAGGTTCACCTGGGGGGAGGGGTTAGAGGTCAGGTGGGCATAACGCTTCCTGGGGGCTGAACAGGTTCAGAAGGGGAGGGTTAGAGGTCAGGTAGGCATAACGCTTCCTGGCCAGGCTGAACAGGTTCACCTGGGGGGTTCAGGGGTTAGAGGTCAGGTAGGCATAACGCTTCCTGGCCAGGCTGAACATCTTCACCTGGGGGGAGGTTCACCTGGGGGGGACCTGGGGGGGTTAGAGGTCAGGTGGGCATAACGCTTCCTGGCCAGGCTGAACAGGTTCACCTGGGGGGGGAGGGGTTAGAGGTCAGGTGGGCATAACGCTTCCTGGCCAGGCTGAACAGGTTCACCTGGGGGGAGGGGTTAGAGGTCAGGTAGGCATAACGCTTCCTGGCCAGGCTGAAAGGTTCACCTGGGGGAGGGGTTGTTCCTGGTGGCCAGGTGGGCATAACGCTTCCTGGCCAGGCTGAACAGGTTCACCTGGGGGGAGGGGTTAGAGGTCAGGTGGGCATAACGCTTCCTGGCCAGGCTGAACAGGTTCACCTGGGGGAGGGTTAGAGGTCAGGTGGGCATAACGCTTCCTGGCCAGGCTAGGTTCACCTGGGGGAGGGGTTAGAGGTCAGGTGGGCATAACGCTTCCTGGCCAGGCTGAACAGGTTCACCTGGGGGGAGGGTTAGAGGTCAGGTGGGCATAACGCTTCCTGGCCAGGCTGAACAGGTTCACCTGGGGGGGAGGGTTAGAGGTCAGGTGGGCATAACGCTTCCTGGCCAGGCTGAACAGGTTCACCTGGGGGAGGGGTTAGAGGTCAGGTGGGCATAACGCTTCCTGGCCAGGCTGAACAGGTTCACCTGTGGGGGAGGGGTTAGAGGTCAGGTAGGCATAACGCTTCCTGGCCAGGCTGAACAGGTTCACCTGGGGGGGGAGGGGTTAGAGGTCAGGTAGGCATAACGCTTCCTGGCCAGGCTGAACAGGTTCACCTGGGGGAGGGGTTAGAGGTCAGGTAGGCATAACGCTTCCTGGCCAGGCTGAACAGGTTCACCTGGGGGAGGGGTTAGAGGTCAGGTAGGCATAACGCTTCCTGGCCAGGCTGAACAGGTTCACCTGGGGGAGGGGTTAGAGGTCAGGTGGGCATAACGCTTCCTGGCCAGGCTGAACAGGTTCACCTGGGGGGGGGGTTAGAGGTCAGGTGGGCATAACGCTTCCTGGCCAGGCTGAACAGGTTCACCTGGGGGGGGGGTTAGAGGTCAGGTGGGCATAACGCTTCCTGGCCAGGCTGAACAGGTTCACCTGGGGGGAGGGGTTAGAGGTCAGGTGGGCATAACGCTTCCTGGCCAGGCTGAACAGGTTCACCTGGGGGGAGGGTTAGAGGTCAGGTGGGCATAACGCTTCCTGGCCAGGCTGAACAGGTTCACCTGGGGGGAGGGGTTAGAGGACAGGTAGGCATAACGCTTCCTGGCCAGGCTGAACAGGTTCACCTGGGGGGGGAGGGGTTAGAGGTCAGGTGGGCATAACGCTTCCAGGCCGGGCTGAACAGGTTCACCTGGGGGGGGGGGGGGTTAGAGGTAAGGTGGGCATAACGCTTCCTGGCCGGGCTGAACAGGTTCACCTGGGGGGGGGGTTAGAGGTCAGGTGGGCATAACGCTTCCTGGCCAGGCTGAACAGGTTCACCTGGGGGAGGGGTTAGAGGTCAGGTGGGCATAACGCTTCCTGGCCGGGCTGAACAGGTTCACCTGGGGGAGGGGTTAGAGGTCAGGTGGGCATAACGCTTCCTGGCCAGGCTGAACAGGTTCACCTGGGGGGGAGGGGTTAGAGGTCAGGTGGGCATAACGCTTCCTGGCCAGGCTGAACAGGTTCACCTGGGGGGAGGGGTTAGAGGTCAGGTGGGCATAACGCTTCCTGGCCAGGCTGAACAGGTTCACCTGGGGGGGAGGGGTTAGAGGTCAGGTGGGCATAACGCTTCCTGGCCGGGCTGAACAGGTTCACCTGGGGGGAGGGGTTAGAGGTCAGGTGGGCATAACGCTTCCTGGCCAGGCTGAACAGGTTCACCTGGGGGGGGGGGTTAGAGGTCAGGTGGGCATAACGCTTCCTGGCCAGGCTGAACAGGT
>NW_026282598.1:570000-577500 GCF_023373465.1 Oncorhynchus keta
ACATCCTGTTAATACACACACATCCTGTTAATTCCACACACATCCTGTTAATACACACACATCCTGTTAATACACACATCCTGTTAAGACACACATCCTGTTAATAACACACACATCCTGTTAATACACACATCCTGTTAATACACACATCCTGTTAATACACACACATCCTGTTTATACACACATCCTGTTAATACACACACATCCTGTTAATACACACACATCCTGTTAATGCTGTTAATACACACATCCTGTTAATACACACATCCTGTTAATACACAGGTCTGTTAATACACACATCCTGTTAATACACACATCCTGTTAATACACACACACATCCTGTTAATTACACATCCTGTTAATACATACATCCTGTTAATCCTGGCACATCCTGTTAATACACACACATCCTGTTTATACACACACATCCTGTTAATACACACATCCTGTTAATACACACATCCTGTTAATACACACATCCTGTTAATACACACACATCCTGTTAATACACACATCCTGTTAATACACACATCCTGTTAATACACACATCCTGTTAAACACACATCCTGTTAATACACACATCCTGTTAATACACACATCCTGTTAATACACACACACATCCTGTTAATACACACATCCTGTTAATACACACATCCTGTTAATACTGAACATCCTGTTAATACACACATCCTGTTAATACACACATCCTGTTAATACACACATCCTGTTAATACACACACATCCTGTTAATCACACACACATCCTGTTAATACACACATCCTGTTAATACACACATCCTGTTAATACACATCCTGTTAATACACACACATCCTGTTAATACACACATCCTGTTAATACACACATCCTGTTAATACACACATCCTGTTAATACACACACATCCTGTTAATACACACATCCTGTTAATACACACATCCTGTTAATACACACACATCCTGGCCATCCTGTTAATACAACATCCTGTTTCACACATCCTGTTAATACACACACATCCTGTTAATACACACACACATCCTGGCCATCCTGTTAATACACACATCCTGGTTACACACATCCTGTTAATACACACATCCTGTTAATAGGTCATCCTGTTAATACACACATCCTGTTAATACACACACACATCCTGTTAATACACACATCCTGTTAATACACACATCCTGTTAATACACACACATCCTGTTAACACACACATCCTGCTGTTTATACACACATCCTGTTAATACACACATCCTGTTAATACACACATCCTGTTAATACCACACATCCTGTTAATACACACATCCTGTTAATACACACATCCTGTTAATACACACATCCTGTTAATACACACATCCTGTTAATACACCACACACATCAGGTGGGCATACACACATCCTGTTAATACACACATCCTGTTAATACACACATCCTGTTAATACACACATCCTGTTAATACACACATCCTGTTAATACACACATCCTGTTAATACACACATCCTGTTAATACACACACATCAGGTGGGTTAATACACACATCCCTACATACATCCTGTTAAACAGGTTCACCTGGGTTAGGGGTTAGAGGTCAGGTGGGCATAACACATCCTGGCCACATCCTGTTTATACAGGTTCACTGGGGGTTAATACACAGGTCCTGTTGGGCATACACACATCCTGTTAATACACACACATCCTGTTTATACAGGTCATGGGCATAAACGCTTCCTGTTTAGGCTGACACAGGTTACCTACACACAGGGGTTAATACACACACAGGTGTTAATACACACATCCTGTTAATACACGGGCTGACACATCCTGTTAATACACATCCTGTTAAGGTCCTGTTAATACACACATCCTGGGCTACACAGGTTCACCTGTTAATACACACACATCCTGTTAATACACACACATCCTGTTAATACATAACACATCCTGTTAATACCACACATCCTGTTAATACACACATCCTGTTCACCTGGGGATACACACATCCTGTTAATACACACATCCTGTTAATACACACACACATCCTGTTAATGGCCTGGCTGTTAATACACACACATCCTGTTAATACACACATCCTGTTAATACACACATCCTGTTAATACACACATCCTGTTAATACACACACATCCTGTTAATACACACACACATCCTGTTAATACACACATCCTGTTAATACACACATCCTGTTAATACACACATCCTGTTAATACACACATCCTGTTAATACACACATCCTGTTAATACACACATCCTGTTAATACACACATCCTGTTAATACACACACATCCTGTTAATACACACATCCACACACATCCTGTTAATACACACACATCCTGTTAATACACACATCCTGTTAATACACACATCCTGTTAAACACCATCCTGTTAATACACACACATCCTGTTACACACCACACCTGTTAATACACACATCCTGTTAATACACACATCCATACACACATCCTGGCCACATCCATACACACCTGGGGGAGGTTTAATCACACATACATCCTGTTAATACACCACATCCTGTTTATACACACCCAGACCACACATACACACACACCCTGACCACACATACACACCCTGCCACACATACACACATCCTGTTAATACACACATCCTGTTAATACACACACATACACCTGTTAATACACACATCCTGTTTATACACACACCATCCTGTTAATACACACACATCCTGTTAATACACACATCCTGTTAATACACACATCCTGTTAATACACACACTGTTAATACACACATCCTGTTAATACACACACACACTGTTTATACACACACCCTGTTTACCACACACATACACATCCTGTTACATACACACCCTGTTAATACACACATCCACATCCTGTTAATACATACATCCTGTTAACACACACATCCTGTTAATACACACATACACCCCGAACACACATCCTGTTAATACACACATCCATACACACATCCTGTTAATACACACCCTACACACATCCTGTTAATACACACCTGTTAACACACACATCCTGTTAATACACACATACACCCCGACCACACATACACCCTGACCACACATACACCCTGACCACACATACACCCTGACCACACATACACCCAGACACACATACACCCTGACCACACATACACCCCGACCCCACATACACCCTGACCACACATACACCCCGACCACACATACACCCCGACCACACATACACCCTGACCACACATACACCCTGACCACACATACACCCGGACCACACATACACCCCGACCACACATACACCCTGACCACACATACACCCTGACCACACATACACCCCGACCACACATACACCCTGACCACACATACACCCTGACCACACATACATACACCCCGACCACACATACACCCCAGACCCCACACATACACCCTGACCACACATACACCCTGACCACACATACACCCTGACCACACATACACCCTGACCACACATACATCCCGACCCCACATACACCCCGACCACACATACACCCTGACCACACATACACCCTGACCACACATACACCCTGACCACACATACACCCCGACCACACATACACCCTGACCCACATACACCCGACCACACATACACCCCGACCACACATACACCCTGACCACACATACACCCTGACCACACATACACCCACATACACCCCGACCACACATACACCCAGACCACACATACACCCGACCACACATACACCCTGACCACACATACACCCTGACCACACATACACCCTGACCACACATACACCCGACCACACATACACCCTGACCACACATACACCCTGACCACACATACACCCTGACCACACATACACCCCGACACATACACCCGACCACACATACACCCTGACCACACATACACCCTGACCACACATACACCTGACCACACATACCCCGACCACACATACACCCCGACCACACATACACCCTGACCACACATACACCCTGACCACACATACACCCCGACCACACATACACCCCGACCACACATACACCCAGACCCCACATACACCCTGACCACACATACACCCTGACCACACATACACCCCGACCACACATACACCCTGACACACCCGACCACACATACACCCTGACCACACATACACCCCGACCACATACACCCCGACCACACATACACCCTGACCACACATACACCTGACCACATACACCCTGACCACACATACACCCGACCACACATACACCCTGACCACACATACACCCTGACCACACATACACCCTGACCACACATACACCATGACCACACATACACCCTGACCACACATACACCCCGACCACACATACACCCAGACCACACATACACCCTGACCACACATACACCCCGACCACACATACACCCCCTGACCACACATACACCCTGACCACACATACACCCTGACCACACATACACCCCGACCACACATACACCCCGACCACACATACACCCTGACCACACATACACCCTGACCACACATACACCCCGACCACACATACACCACACATACACCCCGACCACACATACACCCAGACCCACATACACCCTGACCACACATACACCCTGACCACACATACACCCTGACCACACATACACCCTGACCACACATACACCCCGACCACACATACACCCCGACCCCACATACACCCCTGACCACACATACACCCAGACCACACATACACCCTGACCACACATACACCCTGACCACACATACACCCTGACCACACATACACCCCGACCACATACACCCCGACCACACATACACCCCGACCACACATACACCCTGACCCCACATACACCCTGACCACACATACACCCAGACCACATACACCCACACATACACCCAGACCACACATACACCCTGACCACACACACACATACACCCAGACCACACATACACCCCGACCCCACATACACCCCGACCACACATACACCCTGACCACACATACACCCTGACCACACATACACCCTGACCACACATACACCCTGACCACACATACACCCCGACCACACATACACCCTGACCACACATACACCCTGACCACACATACACCCACCACACATCCCGACCACACATACACCCAGACCACACATACACCCCGACACATACACCCTGACCACACATACACCCTGACCACACATACACCCCGACCACACATACACCCTGACCACACATACACCCCGACCACACATACACCCAGACCACACATACACCCTGACCCACATACACCCAGACCACACATACACCCCGACACATACACCCTGACCACACATACACCCTGACCACACATACACCCCAACCACACATACACCCTGTACAACACAAACACCTGACCACACATACATCCTGACCACACATACACCCTGACCACACATACACCCTGACCACACATACACCCCGACCACACATACACCCACACATACACCCCGACCACACATACACCCAGACCACACATACACCCTGACCACACATACACCCCGACCACACATACACCCACACATACACCCCGACCACACATACACCCCGACCACACATACACCCAGACCACACATACACCCCGACCACACATACACCCTGACCACACATACACCCCGACCACACATACACCCTGACCACACATACACCCTGACCACACATACACCCACACATACACCCGACCACACATACACCCAGACCACACATACACCCCGACACATACACCCAGACCACACATACACCCTGACCACACATACACCCCGACCCACATACACCCTGACCACACATACACCCTGACCACACATACACCCTGACCACACATACACCCTGACCACACATACACCCTGACCACACATACACCCACACATACACCCCGACCACACATACACCCAGACCACACATACACCCTGACCACACATACATCCAGACCCACATACACCCTGACCACACATACACCCTGACCACACATACACCCCGACCCCACATACACCCAGACCACACATACACCCTGACCACACATACACCCAGACCACACATACACCCTGACCACACATACACCCCTGACCCACATACACCCCGACCACACATACACCCCGACCACACATACACCCTGACCACACATACACCCTGACCACACATACACCCTGACCACACATACACCCACACATACACCCTGACCACACATACACCCTGACCACACATACACCCTGACCACACATACACCCTGACCACACATACACCCACACATACACCCTGACCACACATACACCCTGACCACACATACACCCCGACCACACATACACCCTGACCACACATACACCCCGACCACACATACACCCCGACCCACATACACCCCGACCCCACATACACCTGACCACACATACACCCCGACCACACATACACCTGACCACACAAACACCCTGACCACACAAACACCCTGACCACACATACACCCTGACCACACATACACCCCGACCACACATACACCCTGACCACACATACACCCTGACCACACATACACCCCGACCACACATACACCCCTGACCACACAAACACCCTGACCACACATACACCCCGACCACACATACACCCCGACCACACATACACCCTGACCACACATACACCCTGACCACACAACACCCTGACCACACATACACCCCGACCACACATACACCCCGACCACACATACACCCCGACCACACATACACCTGACCCACATACACCCTGACCACACATACACCCTGACCACACATACACCCCGACCACACATACACCCTGACCACACATACACCCTGACCACACATACACCCCACATACACCCCGACCACACATACACCCACATATACACCCCGACCACACATACACCCAGACCACACACCCCGGACACACCCCGACCACACATACACCCTGACCACACATACACCCTGACCACACATACACCCTGACCACACATACACCCCGACCACACATACACCCACACATACACCCTGACCACACATACACCCTGACCACACATACACCCCGACCACACATACACCCGACCACACATACACCCAGACCACACATACACCCTGACCACATACACCCCGACCACACATACACCCTGACCACACATACACCCCGACCACACATACACCCAGACCACACATACACCCTGACCACACATACACCCCGACCACACATACACCCCGACCACACATACACCCTGACCACACATACACCCTGACCACACATACACCCCGACCACACATACACCCTGACCACACATACACCCTGACCACACATACACCCCGACCACACATACACCCCGACCACACATACACCCTGACCACACATACACCCTGACCACACATACACCCTGACCACACATACACCCTGACCACACATACACCCCGACCACACATACACCCCGACCACACATACACCTGACCACACAAACACCCTGACCACACATACACCCTGACCACACATACACCCGACCACACATACACCCTGACCAC
>NW_026282598.1:585000-587500 GCF_023373465.1 Oncorhynchus keta
AGAGAGAGAGAGAGGAGGCAGCCAGACAGAGAGAGAGAGAGGAGAGCAGCCAGACAGAGAGACAGAGAGAGGGGGAGGCAGCCAGACAGCAGAGAGAGAGAGAGGGAGGCAGCCAGACAGAGAGATTGTGTAGATATAGAGATACATTTTGTATTTTAACCATTTGTACATTGTTACGACACTCTATATATAGAAAATATGACATTTGAAATGTGCTTATTCTTTGAAACTTCTGTATGTGTAATGTTCACTGTTAAATGTTATTGTTTATTTCACTTTTGTATATTATCTACTTCACTTGCTTTGGCAAATGTTAACATATGTTTCCCATGCCAACAAAGCCCCTTGAACTTGAACTGACTTGAGATAGATAGTGTAGATATAGAGAAGTCAGTGTAGATAGAGAGATATAGATAGATGACACAGAGACAAACATAGTGTAGATAGAGAGATATATAGTGTAGATAGAGAGATAGATAGATGACATTTACATTACATTACATTTAAGTCATTTAGCAGACGCTCTTATCCAGAGCGACTTACAAATTGCCAATAAAGCCCCTTGAATTGAATTGACTTGAGATGGATAGTGTAGATATAGAGAGTCAGTGTAGATAGAGAGATAGATAGTGTAGATAGAGATAGATAGATAGATGACACAGAGACAAACATAGTGTAGATAGAGAGAGATAGATAGTGTATATATATATAGATAGATAGTGTATATATAGAGATAGATAGTGTAGATATAGAGATAGATAGAGTAGATATAGAGATAGATGATACAGAGACAAACATAGTGTAGATAGAGAGATAGATAGTGTATATATATAGATAGACAGTGTATATATAGATAGATAGTGTATATATATATATAGATAGACAGTGTAGATATAGAGATAGATAGTGTAGATATAGAGATAGATAGTGTAGATATAAAAGATAGAAAGTGTAGATATAGAGATAGATAGTGTAGATATAGAGATAAATAGTGTATATGGGGCGGCAGTTAGAGGGGGTTACTGTTAGAGCTGGGGGTTACTGTTAGAGCTGGGGGTTGGAGCTGAGGGTTACTGTTAGAGCTGGGGGTTACTGTTAGATCTGGGGGTTACTGTTAGAGCTGGGGGTTACTGTTAGAGCTGGGGGTTAGAGCTGGGGGTTACTGTTAGAGCTGGGGGTTGGAGCTGGGGGTTACTGTTAGAGCTGGGGGTTACTGTTAGATCTGGGGGTTACTGTTAGAGCTGGGGGCAAGAGCTGGGGGTTACTGTTAGAGCTGGGGGTTAGAGCTGGGGGTTACTGTTAGAACTGGGGGTTACTGTTAGAGCTGGGGGTTGCTGTTAGAGCTGGGGTTACTGTTAGAGCTGGGGGTTACTGTTAGAGCTGGGGGTTAGAGCTGGGGGTTACTGTTACTGGGGTTGCTGTTAGAGCTGGGGGTTGCTGTTAGAGCTGGGGTTACTGTTAGAGCTGGGGTTACTGTTAGAGCTGGGGTTTAGAGCTGGGGGTTACTGTTAAGCTGGGGTTACTGTTAAGCTGGGGGTTACTGTTAGATCTGGGGTTACTGTTAAGGCTGGGGTTACTGTTAGAACTGGGGGTTACTGTTAGAGCTGGGGGTTAGAGCTGGGGTTACTGTTAGAACTGGGGGTTACTGTTAGAGCTGGGGGTTACTGTTAGAGCTGGGGGTTAGAGCTGGGGTTACTGTTAGAACTGGGGGTTACTGTTAGAGCTGGGGGTTACTGTTAGAGCTGGGGGTTACTGTTAGAGCTGGGGTTACTGTTAGAGCTGGGGTTACTGTTAGAGCTGGGGTTACTGTTAGAGCTGAGGGTTACTGTTAGAGCTGGGGGTTAGAGCTGGGGAGTTACTGTTAAGGCTGAGCCGGGGTTACTGTTAGAGCTGGGGTTACTGTTAGAGCTAGGGGTTAGCTGGGGGTTGAGCTGGGGTTTTACTGTACTGTTAGAGCTGGGGGTTACTGTTAGAGCTGGGGAGTTAGAGCTGGGGTTACTGTTAGAGCTGGGGGTTACAGAGCTGGGGTTACTGTTAGAGCTGGGGTTACTGTTAGAGCTGTGGGTTAGAGCTGAGGGGTTACTGTTAGAAGCTGGAGGTTACTGTTAGAGAGCTGAGGAGTTACTGTTAGAGCTGGGGTTACTGTTAGAGCTGGGGGTTAGAGCTGGGGGTTACTGGGGTTAGAGCTGGGGTTACTGTTAGAGCTGGGGGTTACTGTTAGAGCTGGGGTTAGAGCTGGGGGTTACTGGTAGAGCTGGGGTTAGAGCTGGGGGTTACTGTTAGAGCTGGGGGTCACGGCAGGGTCAGTCCTTATCCCACTCCCCTGGTACCCTCAGAGAGTGGGGTCACGGCAGGGTCCGTCATTATCCCAACTCCCCCTGGTACACCCTCAGAGAGTGGGAGTCCCGCATCAGTCCTTATCCCAACTCCCCCTGGTACACCCTCAGAGAGTGGGAGTCTTGCTCAAGGTGTTCACCAGTCAGCCCAGGGATTCGAACCT
>NW_026282599.1:0-827 GCF_023373465.1 Oncorhynchus keta
GCAACACTGAAATACAGAAAAAACGTTTTTTTCATAAACAAGCTCTAAATCATGTTTGATGCACCTCTGGATGTCCAATTTTGCTGTGCTGTCTATTTGAGATGAAATGAACATTGTGGACAGTTTTCCGTAAGTTGCAACATTGAAATACAGAAAAAAAAATGTTTCCATAAACAAGCTCTAAATCATGTTTGATGCACTCTGGATGTCCAATTTTTGCTGTGCTGTCTATTTGAGATGAAATGAACATTGTGGACAGTTTTCAGCAAGTTGCAACACTGAAATACAGAAAAAACGTTTTTTCCATAAACAAGCTCTAAATCATGTTTGATGCACTCTGGATGTCCAATTTTTGCTGTGTTGTCTATTTGAGATGAAATGAACATTGTGGACAGTTTTCCGCAAGTTGCAACACTGAAATACAGAAAAAACGTTTTTTTCCATAAACAAGCTCTAAATCATGTTTGATGCACTCTGGATGTCCAATTTTTGCTGTGCTGTCTATTTGAGATGAAATGAACATTGTGGACAGTTTTCCGCAAGTTGCAACACTGAAATACAGAAAAAATGTTTTTTCCATAAACAAGCTCTAAATCATGTTTGATGCACTCTGGATGTCAATTTTTGCTGTGTTGTCTATTTGAGATGAAATGAACATTGTGGACAGTTTCCGCTTAAGTTGCAACACTGAAATACAGAAAAACGTTTTTTCCATAAACAAGCTCTAAATCATGTTTGATGCACTCTGGATGTCAATTTTTGCTGTGCTGTCTATTTGAGATGGAAATGAACATTGTGGACAGTTTTCCGCAAGTTGCAACACTGAA
>NW_026282600.1:0-2446 GCF_023373465.1 Oncorhynchus keta
ACAGTCCCATATGGGCTACTAACACAAGGATAGATGGACAGTCCCATATGGGCTACTAACACAAGGATAGATGGACAGTCCCATATGGGCTACTAACACAAGGATAGATGGACAGTCCCATATGGGCTACTAACACAAGGATATATGGACAGTCCCCTATGGGCTACTAACACAAGGATAGATGGACAGTCCCATATGGGCTACTAACACAAGGATAGATGGACAGTCCCCTATGGGCTACTAACACAAGGATAGATGGACAGTCCCATATGGGCTACTAACACAAGGATAGATGGACAGTCCCCTATGGGCTACTAACACAAGGATAGATGGACAGTCCCATATGGGCTACTAACACAAGGATAGATGGACAGTCCCATATGGGCTACTAACACAAGGATAGATGGACAGTCCCCTATGGGCTACTAACACAAGGATAGATGGACAGTCCCATATGGGCTACTAACACAAGGGATAGATGGACAGTCCCATATGGGCTACTAACACAAGGATAGATGGACAGTCCCCTATGGGCTACTAACACAAGGATAGATGGACAGTCCCATATGGGCTACTAACACAAGGATAGATGGACAGTCCCATATGGGCTACTAACACAAGGATAGATGGACAGTCCCCTATGGGCTACTAACACAAGGATAGATGGACAGTCCCCTATGGGCTACTAACACAAGGATAGATGGACAGTCCCATATGGGCTACTAACACAAGGATAGATGGACAGTCCCATATGGGCTACTAACACAAGGATAGATGGACAGTCCCCTATGGGCTACTAACACAAGGATAGATGGACAGTCCCATATGGGCTACTAACACAAGGATAGATGGACAGTCCCATATGGGCTACTAACACAAGGATAGATGGACAGTCCCCTATGGGCTACTAACACAAGGATAGATGGACAGTCCCATATGGGCTACTAACACAAGGATAGATGGACAGTCCCATATGGGCTACTAACACAAGGATAGATGGACAGTCCCCTATGGGCTACTAACACAAGGATAGATGGACAGTCCCCTATGGGCTACTAACACAAGGATAGATGGACAGTCCCATATGGGCTACTAACACAAGGATAGATGGACAGTCCCATATGGGCTACTAACACAAGGATAGATGGACAGTCCCCTATGGGCTACTAACACAAGGATAGATGGACAGTCCCATATGGGCTACTAACACGAGGATAGATGGACAGTCCCCTATGGGCTACTAACACAAGGATAGATGGACAGTCCCCTATGGGCTACTAACACAAGGATAGATGGACAGTCCCATATGGGCTACTAACACAAGGATAGATGGACAGTCCCATATGGGCTACTAACACAAGGATAGATGGACAGTCCCCTATGGGCTACTAACACAAGGATAGATGGACAGTCCCCTATGGGCTACTAACACAAGGATAGATGGACAGTCCCCTATGGGCTACTAACACAAGGATAGATGGACAGTCCCCTATGGGCTACTAACACAAGGATAGATGGACAGTCCCATATGGGCTACTAACACGAGGATAGATGGACAGTCCCCTATGGGCTACTAACACAAGGATAGATGGACAGTCCCATATGGGCTACTAACACAAGGATAGATGGACAGTCCCCTATGGGCTACTAACACAAGGATAGATGGACAGTCCCATATGGGTTACTAACACAAGGATAGATGGACAGTCCCATATGGGCTACTAACACAAGGATAGACGGACAGTCCCATATGGGCTACTAACACAAGGATAGATGGACAGTCCCATATGGGCTACTAACACAAGGATAGATGGACAGTCCCATATGGGCTACTAACACAAGGATAGATGGACAGTCCCATATGGGCTACTAACACAAGGATAGATGGACAGTCCCATATGGGCTACTAACACGAGGATAGATGGACAGTCCCCTATGGGCTACTAACACAAGGATAGATGGACAGTCCCATATGGGCTACTAACACGAGGATAGATGGACAGTCCCATATGGGCTACTAACACAAGGATAGATGGACAGTCCCATATGGGCTACTAACACAAGGATAGATGGACAGTCCCCTATGGGCTACTAACACAAGGATAGATGGACAGTCCCATATGGGCTACTAACACAAGGATAGACGGACAGTCCCATATGGGTTACTAACACATAATTGCTTTTTTGCTTTTGCTTGTTTTTCTTCCTGTTCATTCCTACCCCCCTCTGGTTAAGCTACTGGATGTATCTCCCAGGGAGGGCTTGCCCCACAGGCAATGTTTCATTATTATATAAGATCTAGTGTATAGACTTCACTTCTTACCCCGTTCTTTTTGTGTGTCCATATTGTAAAGCATTTAAACGTCATGGATTAAATTCTGTGGGTCCAACAGCTATCCTATTTTTGACTGTTTAGGCAGTAGACTTGCTACCCTACTTCCGTCAC
>NW_026282601.1:0-7064 GCF_023373465.1 Oncorhynchus keta
AGAGACTACAACAAAACGTTAACCTCTCACCATTACCAATAACAGAGGCCACAACAAAACATGCTAACCTCTCACCATTACCAATAACAGAGGCTACAACAAAACATACTAACCTCTCACCATTACCAATAACAGAGACTACAACAAAACATGCTAACCTCTCACCATTACCAATAACAGAGGACTACAACAACACATGTTAACCCTCACCATTACCAATAACAGACTACAACAAAACATGATAACCTCACCATTACCAATAACAGAGGCTACAACACAACATGCTAACCCTCACCATTACCAATAACAGAGGCTACAACAAAACATGCTAACCTCTCACCATTACCAATAACAGGGCTACAACAAAACATGATAACCTCTCACCATTACCAATAACAGAGACTACCTCTCAACAAAACATGTTAACCTCTCACCATTACCAATAACAGAGGACTACAACAAAACATACTAACCTCTCACCATTACCAATAACAGAGACTACAACAAAACATGCTAACCTCACCATTACCAATAACAGGACTACAACAAAACATGCTAACCTCTCACCATTACCAACAGAGACTACAACAAAACATGCTAACCTCTCACCATTACCAATAACAGAGGACTACAACAAAACATGATAACTCTCACCATTACCAATAACAGAGGTTACAACAAAACAATGCTAACATACCTAACAGAGGCTGCAACCTCTCACCATTACCAATAACAGAGGCTACAACAACATGCTAACCTCTCACCATTACCAATAACAGAGGCTACAACAAAACATGCTAACCTCTCACCATTACCAATAACCAGAGGATACAACAAAACACTAACCTCTCACCATTACCAATAACAGAGGCTACAACAAAACATGCTAACCTCTCACCATTACCAATAACAGAGGCTACAACAAAACATACTAACCTCTCACCATTACCAATAACCTACAACAAAACATGCTAACCTCTCACCATTACCAATAACAGAGACTAACCTCTCAATTACCAAAACAGAGGATACAACAAAACATACTAACCTCTCACCATTACCAATAACAGAGGCTACAACAAAACATGCTAAACCATTACCAATAACAGAGGCTACAACAAAACATGCTAACCTCTCACCATTACCAATAACAGAGGACTACAACAAAACATACTAACCTCTCACCATTACCAATAACAGAGACTACAACAAAACATGCTAACCTCTCACCATTACCAATAACAGAGGACTACAACAAAACATGCTAACCTCTCACCATTACCAATAACAGAGACTACAACAAAACATGCTAACCTCTCACCATTACCAATAACAGAGACTACAACAAAACATACTAACCTCTCACCATTACCAATAACAGACTACAACAAAACATGCTAACCTCTCACCATTACCAATAACAGAGGTTACAACAAAACATGCTAACCTCTACAACAAAAACAACAAAACATGCTCACCTCTCACCATTACCAATAACAGAGGCTACAACAAAACATGCTAACCTCTCACCATTACCAATAACAGAGGATACAACAAAACATACTAACCTCTCACCATTACCAATAACAGAGGCTACAACAAAACATGCTAACCTCTCACCATTACCAATAACAGAGACTACAACAAAACATGCTAACCTCTCACCATTACCAATAACAGAGGCTACAACAAAACATGCTAACCTCTCACCATTACCAATACCAACAGAGACTACAACAAAACATGCTAACCTCTCACCATTACCAATAACAGAGGCTACAACAAAACATGCTAACCTCTCACCATTACCAATAACAGAGGCTACAACAAAACATGCTAACCTCTCACCATTACCAATAACAGAGACTACAACAAAACATGCTAACCTCTCACCATTACCAATAACAGAGGCTACAACAAAACATGCTAACCTCTCACCATTACCAATAACAGAGACTACAACAAAACATGCTAACCTCTCACCCAGGCTACCAACCTCTCACCAACAGAGGACTACAACAAAACATGCTAACCTCTCACCATTACCAATAACAGAGACTACAACAAAACATACTAACCTCTCACCATTACCTAACAGAGGCTACAACAAAACATACTAACCTCTCACCATTACCAATAACAGAGGCTACAACAAAACATGCTAACCTCTCACCATTACCAATAACAGAGGCTACAACAAAACATACTAACCTCTCACCATTACCAATAAAAGAGGCTACAACAAAACATGCTAACCTCTCACCATTACCAATAACAGAGACTACAACAACACATGCTAACCTCTCACCATTACCAATAACAGAGACTACAACAAAACATGCTAACCTCTCACCATTACCAATAACAGAGGCTACAACAAACATACTAACCTCTCACCATTACCAAACTACAACAAAACATGCTAACCTCTCACCATTACCAATAACAGAGACTACAACAAAACATGCTAACCTCTCACCATTACCAATAACAGAGACTACAACAAAACATGCTAACCTCTCACCATTACCAATAACAGAGGGCTCACCAACAAAACATACAACAAAACATGCTAACCTCTCACCATTACCAATAACAGAGACTACAACAAAACATGCTAACCTCTCACCATTACCAATAACAGAGACTACAACAAAACATGCTAACCTCTCACCATTACCAATAACAGAGACTACAACAAAACATGCTAACCTCTCACCATTACCAATAACAGAGACTACAACAAAACATGCTAACCTCTCACCATTACCAATAACAGAGGCTACAACAAAACATGCTAACCTCTCACCATTACCAATAACAGAGGCTACAACAAAACATGCTAACCTCTCACCATTACCAATAACAGAGACTACAACAAAACATGCTAACCTCTCACCATTACCAATAACAGAGACTACAAAAATACTAAAAACATGCTAACCATCTCACTCACCATTACCAATAACAGAGGCTACAACAAAACATGCTAACCTCTCACCATTACCAAAACATGCTACAACAAAACATGCTAACCTCTCACCATTACCAATAACAGACTACAACAAAACATGCTAACTACAACAAAACAGGCTGCTAACCTCTCACCATTACCAATAACAGAGACTACAACAAAACATGCTAACCTCTCACCATTACCAATAACAGAGGATACAACAAAACATGCTAACCTCTCACCATTACCAATAACAGAGACTACAACAAAACATGCTAACCTCTCACCATTACCAATAACAGCTAACCTCTCACCTACAATAACAGAGGCTACAACAAAACATGCTAACCTCTCACCATTACCAATAACAGAGACTACAACAAAACATGCTAACCTCTCACCATTACCAAAACAGGATACAACAAAACACTAACCTCTCACCATTACCAATAACAGAGACTACAACAAAACATGCTAACCTCTCACCATTACCAATAACAGAGGCTACAACAAAACATGCTAACCTCTCACCATTACCAATAACAGAGACTACAACAAAACATGCTAACCTCTCACCATTACCAATAACAGAGACTACAACAAAACATGCTAACCTCTCACCATTACCAATAACAGAGACTACAACAAAACATACTAACCTCTCACCATTACCAATAACAGAGACTACAACAAAACATGCTAACCTCTCACCATTACCAATAACAGAGACTACAACAAAACATGCTAACCTCTCACCATTACCAATAACAGAGGACTACAACACAACATGCTAACCTCTCACCATTACCAATAACAGAGACTACAACAAAACATGCTAACCTCTCACCATTACCAATAACAGAGACTACAACAAAACATGCTAACCTCTCACCATTACCAATAACAGAGACTACAACAAAACATGCTAACCTCTCACCATTACCAATAACAGACTACAACAAAACATGCTAACCTCTCACCATTACCAATAACAGAGACTACAACAAAACATGCTAACCTCTCACCATTACCAATAACAGAGACTACAACAAAACATGCTAACCTCTCACCATTACCAATAACAGAGGCTACAACAAAACATGCTAACCTCTCACCATTACCAATAACAGAGGCTACAACAAAACATGCTAACCTCTCACCATTACCAATAACAGAGACTACAACAAAACATGCTAACCTCTCACCATTACCAATAACAGAGACTACAACAAAACATACTAACCTCTCACCATTACCAATAACAGAGGCTACAACAAAACATGCTAACCTCTCACCATTACCAAAACAGAGGCTACAACAAAACATGCTAACCTCTCACCATTACCAATAACAGAGACTACAACAAAACATGCTAACCTCTCACCATTACCAATAACAGAGACTACAACAAAACATGCTAACCTCTCACCATTACCAATAACAGAGGCTACAACAAAACATGCTAACCTCTCACCATTACCAATAACAGAGACTACAACAAAACATGCTAACCTCTCACCATTACCAATAACAGAGACTACAACAAAACATGCTAACCTCTCACCATTACCAATAACAGAGACTACAACAAAACATGCTAACCTCTCACCATTACCAAAAACAGAGACTACAACAAAACATGCTAACCTCTCACCATTACCAATAACAGAGACTACAACAAAACATGCTTACCAATAACAGAGACTACAACAAAACATGCTAACCTCTCACCATTACCAAAAACAGAGACTACAACAAAACATGCTAACCTCTCACCATTACCAATAACAGAGGCTACAACAAAACATACTAACCTCTCACCATTACCAATAACAGAGACTACAACAAAACATGCTAACCTCTCACCATTACCAATAACAGAGGCTACAACAAAACATGCTAACCTCTCACCATTACCAATAACAGAGGATACAACAAAACATGCTAACCTCTCACCATTACCAATAACAGAGACTACAACAAAAAATGCTAACCTCTCACCATTACCAATAACAGAGGATACAACAAAACATACTAACCTCTCACCATTACCAATAACAGAGGCTACAACAAAACATGCTAACCTCTCACCATTACCAATAACAGAGACTACAACAAAACATACTAACCTCTCACCATTACCAATAACAGAGGCTACAACAAAACATGCTAACCTCTCACCATTACCAATAACAGAGGATACAACAAAACATACTAACCTCTCACCATTACCAATAACAGAGACTACAACAAAACATGCTAACCTCTCACCATTACCAATAACAGAGACTACAACAAAACATACTAACCTCTCACCATTACCAATAACAGAGACTACAACAAAACATGCTAACCTCTCACCATTACCAATAACAGAGAAACAGTACCTCTCATTCGTCATTACTCACGATTCATTCCTGATTATTCATAATCATAGTAGCATAACAGAGGGGGTCTGATCTTTGTGCCTCTGTAACTTTCTCATTCATCACCATTCAAGATTAATTCATGATTAGTCATAATCATGGTAGCATCCACATGAATGTAGAAGTGTTCAGAAACATCTTCTATTCTTCCTGACAATACAAGTGAAGTGACTCCAAAATGACAGGACATTATTCACCATTCAGTTTCTATGAGGAAAAACATCCAAAACACAACCAAGACAAACTGCAAATTAATTCAACAAGTTAGTAGAATCACAAGCTTGATGTAATCACTGCAGGCATGGAATATGGGACCAAATACTAAACTTTTGACAAAATTAATTTGTTAGAGAGTCAGAATACTGCCCCCTTTGGAGGAATTGCGTGCCCATAGTAAACAGAAAATAAAGTTGCTAATACATAATAATAATTATTATTGAATAGAAAACACTCTAAAGCTTCTAAAACCGTTCAAATTATGTCTGTATGTAAAGCAGAACTCTTTGACATCATCGCCCCCACCCTTCCCAACCAGCTACGGATCTGGGAACAGTTTCTATCTCTTCAGCGCGATGTCTCCTTTCAATGGGGCGTTTCATTGTGAGAATCGCGCGCTCCCTCGCCCTTTGGCGAGCTGATAATTGTTTTGCACATTTATAACATCCTAAAGCTTGATTCTGCACTTAGTTTGACCAGTTTAGTCGACATATATATATATATGTAATTTTGAAGTTTTGATGCGCATCCACTAGAATTTTGGCTGCATTTCAACTGGAATTTGTCGCGTTTGATAACCCAAAGACTTGAAAACCAAACGCAGTTTTTGGTAAGTATGACTCCTTCCACGTCTTCTGATCGAAGAACATCAAAGGTAAGGGAATATTTATGTGGTAATTTTGGGTTTCTGTGGACTCCAAACATAGAGGAGACATAATGCTAATTTCTGAGCGCCGTCTCATATTAAAGCCTAGTGAACGAATTCTGTAACGTTAACAATAAATTAACAATAAATGTAACACAGCGGTTGCATTAAGAAGCATATCTATATATATGTATCTTTCTATCTATATGTAGAACATGTATATTTAGTCAAAGTTTATGATGTGCATTGCTTGTAATCTGACGTTATCTGCCGGAGCTATCATCATTTCTCCGGACATTTGAGAAGCATTTTTTAACATGGCGTCATTGTAAACAGAGATTTATGGATATAAATGGCATATTGAAAAAAACATAAATGTACTGTGTAACATGTCCTATTACTGTCATCTGATGAAGATTTTCAACAGGTTAGTGAATTATTTTTATTTTTATTTTAATCCTGCGTTTGTTTATTGCATATTTTGTTCAATTTGGCTATTGAAATTAGCTGTGTCTTTGGTGGTGGTTTTGACATAAATATGTGCTATGTTTTCGCCGTAAAACATTTTAGAAATCTGACTTGCTGGCTAGATGAACAATGTGTTTATCTTTCATTTGAGCTATTGGACTTGTTAATGTGTGGAGGTTAAATATTTCTGAGAATATTTTTGCATTCCATGTGCCATGTTCAGCTGAGCGTGGGAGAAGTGGATTCCCAAAGAGACCCACCACGTTAACAGACTTCTTTAAATGGAAACATAACTCCTTTCTTGAGCAGAGCATTAATTAACCTCAAATAAAGGTGACATTATATACTGTCG
>NW_026282602.1:0-4339 GCF_023373465.1 Oncorhynchus keta
AAAGTCAAATGGACGGAGGGCCAAATAAAAAATTTAGCTACAAGCCGAGGGCGGACTGTTCGAATGTTCGTTGAGAAAATTTTTAAATGACGCATATAGTCTAGTGAACCTAATTGAACCTACTGAAAACCTAACAAATATATTCCAATATGATCAGATAAATAAAGCAATATTTTCTTATGGCTCTGTCAGTAATCTTTAATTTTCAACAGACACAAAAGACAAATTTCCTTTATATAAAAATCCCCATAACATGAACATTAAATAGAAAGAAACCGGTATTCAAGGCACCATCAGTAGCCTATATTTTCTATTTTAGCAAAGTGGGCTAAATTTACTTCAAAGAAAAAAACAATAATAGCAATTTTCTATCATCCACTCAACTGAAATATTTTAAAAATATAATTGGATTGAAATACAATAAAATAAAAGTGCAAAAATCTATTAATCAAAAGACAACACTTTGTTTAAGGAGAAGTAACATGCAGTGAAAACAAATATTAAACTTTAACTTTTAAACTTGAACTGAGTAAAAACTCTAAATATGTGATTGCACAGTAATGTTCACTTGTTTGAGGTTGAGGGTGATACTTGGTGGTGTCCCATCTTTTCCACAAGTTCATCAATGTTCGGGGTAAGGCTCTGAGCTGAGGGAAATCCTCAGGGTTGGTGGAGGTGTTCAGCAGTAAGTCGACTTCTGTGTGATGTTTGTTCAAGTTCATCAAGAAAACAGTTGTTCACACAGGTATGTGCTGCCAAACATAGACAACGTTTGAGCAGCCTGGATGCGCAGCTGGGGCGTGTGTCGGGAGGAAACGGGCGAACTCCGCGGCACCCACTGCCATATTTTGCCCTCAGTGCATCATTGCATTGGAGGTCAATCAACTCCATTTGGAGGTTTGGTGGTGAGCTTTCCACGTCAACAGCAAATGGGTTGCCGAGCAGTTCCAACCTGCTTTTTGTGCTTCAAAGTCAGCAAATCGGCGTCGAAAGTCAGCGGCAAGCATACCTATTTTATCCAGCCAACTGTGCGCTCGGGAACGCACTGGTAGAGAGCTTCTCTTTCATGGTCTGGCAGCTGGGAAAGTGGCTCAAATTTTCTTTCCGCATCTGCGTCTCCCACAGAGTCAGTTTGGTTTTAAATGCCTTCACTGTACTGTACATATCAGAGATGACACGATCCCGACCCTGCAGCTGCAAGTTCATTGCATTCAGATGACTCGTAATGTCACACAGAAAAGCCATTTCACACAGAAACATTTCGTCTCGGAGTTGTGTTGTGTCTTTCCCTTTGCTGTCCAAGAACAGACAAATCTCCTCACGAAGCTCGAAACATCTTTGAAGCACCTTTCCCTGGCTTAGCCATCGCACCTCTGTGTGATAAGGCAAATCACCATGCTCCGTTTCTAACTCCGTCAGAAATGCCTTGAACTGGCGGTGATTCAAACCTTTGGCTCTGATAAAGTTAACTGTGCGCGTGATGATGCTCATTACATGCTCCATTTTCAAGGCTTTACCGCACAACGCTTCCTGGTGTATGATACAATGATAAGCTGTCAGCTCACCTGTCGCGTTTTCCTCTTGCATCTTTTCCCGTATCTTCGCCACCAGTCCGCTCCTGTGTCCACACATCGCAGGTGCTCCGTCGGTTGTCAAACCCACGAGTTTTTCCCAAGGCAGCTCCATCTCATTTACACATCTTGACACCTCTTCATACAAATCATGCCCCGTAGTTGTGCCATGCATAGGACGTAAAGCCAAAAACTCCTCTGTCACGCTTAGGCTGGAGTCCACTCCGCGGATGAAAATTGACAACTGGGCAATGTCAGAAATGTCGGTGCTCTCATCCACAGCCAAGGAATATGCAATGAAATCTTTTCCCTTTTTCACAAGCTGCTCTTTTAGATTGATGGACAACTGGTCTACTCTCTCGGCAATGGTGTTTCTGCTCAGACTCACATTTAAAAAGAGTTGCCTTTTTTCTGGGCAAACTTCGTCACAAACTTTAATCATGCAGTTTTGATGAAATCCCCCTCCGTAAATGGCCGGGCTGATTTAGCGATCTCTTCTGCCAAAATAAAACTGGCCTTGACAGCAGCCTGGCCTTGTGATTTGGCTTTTGAACAGAGCCTGTCGAGATTTGAGGCCTCGTTTTAATTCCTCTGCCTTTTGTAGCCTTTGTTCCATGTCCATATTCTTGTTTTTGTCCGCGTGTTTCGTTTCATAATGTCGTCTCAGATTATACTCTTTCAGTACCGCCACACTTTCTCCACACAGAAGACACACAGGTTTTCCAGCTACCTCCGTGAACAAATACTCCGACTCCCACCTTGTTTGAAACCCCCGGTTCTCAGTGTCCACCTTCCGTTTTGCCATTTTTGATGGGTATCTGAAAGTTAATTTTACTGTGATGCTGACAACTGCTGTGCCAATAAATATTGAAATGAAGCAGCCTACTGCTCGGTGCGTCACCGTTGCATTGTGGGAAATGTAGTATTGGACATGTAAAAGATCCTGCGGGCTGCGGCTTTGCTGCGGTCTGCGGGCGGTTCTAATAATAAATCAAGATCATCCCAGAGCCGTAAAAAACCTTCATGGGCGGATGTGGCCCGCGAGCCTTAACTCTGACATATCGTGCTTTAAGGTATTGTGGAAAATGTCAAGAACTTTGAAGTTTCTTCAAGTGCAGTCACAAAATCTATCAAGCCTATGATGAAACTGGCTCTCATGACCATACAGGAAAGAGACATTTACATTTACATTTACATTTAAGTCATTTAGCAGACGCTCTTATCAGAGTAACTTACAAATTGATTGCATTCACCTTATGACATCCAGTGGAACTACAGTCACTTTACAATGGTACATCTAAATCTTAAAAGGGGGTGGAGGAAGGATTAACTATCCTATCTAGGTATTCCTTAAAGGGTGGGGTTTCAGGTGTCTCCCGGAAGGTGGTGATTGACTCCGCTGTCCTGGCGTCGTGAGGTTTGTTCCACCATTGGGGGGCAGAGCAAGCGAACAGTTTCCCGACTGGGCTGAGAAGGCGGGGGAACTGTACTTCCTCAGTGGTAGGGAGCGAGCAGGCCAGAGGTGGATGAACGCAGTGCCACTTGTTTGGGTGTAGGGCCTGATCAGAGCCTGGAGGTACCTCTGCTGCAGAGGATAATTCCACTTACCAGCGTCAGAAATTGCATCCCCAAATAAATATTATGCAGGGTTCAAGTAACAGACACATCTCAACATCAACTGTTCAGAGGAGACTGTGCGAATCAGGCCTTTATGGTTGAATTGCTGCAAAGAAACCATTACTTAAGGACAACAATAAGAAAAACAGACAATGGACATCAGACCGATGGAAATCTGTCCTTTGGTCTGATGAGTCCAAATGTGAGATTTTTGGTTCCAACCGCCGTGTCTTTGTGAAACGCAGAGTAGGTGAAAGGATGATCTCTGCATGTGTGGTTCCCACCGTGAAGCATGGAGGAGGAGGTGTGATGGTGTAGGGGTGCTTTGCTGTTGACATTGTCTGTGATTTATTTAGAATACAAGGCACACTTAACCAGCATGGCTACCACATCATTCTGCAGTATTGTGCCATTCCATCACTTCTTTGGTTTAGCCACATGATTCCATATGTGTTATTTCATAGGTTTTATGTCTTCACTATTATTCTACAATGTAGAAAATAGTACAAATAAAGAAAAACTCTTGAATGAGTCGGTGTGTACAAACCTTTGACTGGTAGTGTTTATATATATATATATATTACTGGTAGTGTTTATATATAACTTTTGACTGGTACTGTTTATATATATATATATATATATATATATGACTGGTACTGTTTATATATATATATATATATGACTGGTACTGTTTATATATATATACATTTTGACTGGTAGTGTTTATATATATATATATATAATTTGACTGGTACTGTTTATATATATATATATATATATATTATATATATATATATATATATATATAGCTTTTGACTGGTACTGTTTATATATATATATAACTTTTGACTGGTAGTGTTTATATATATATATATAACTTGACTGGTACTGTTTATATATATATATAACTTTTTGACTAATTAGTGTTTATATATTATATAACTTTTTGACTGGTACTGTTTATATATATATATATAACTTTGACTGGTACTGTTTATATATATATATTCTTTTGACTGTACTGTTTATATATATATATAACTTTTGACTGGTAGTGTTTATATATATATATAACTTTTGACTGAGTACTGTTTATGTATATATATATATAACTTTTTGACTGGTAGTGTTTATATATATATATAACTTTT
>NW_026282603.1:0-3860 GCF_023373465.1 Oncorhynchus keta
ATCTTTGTTACTTAGATCTGAATGTTACTTAGATCTGGAATGTTACTTAGCTCTGAAATGTTACTTAGCTCTGAATGTTACTTAAGCTCTGAATGTTACTTAGCTCTGAATGTTACTTAGCTCTGAATGTTACTTAGCTCTGAAATGTCACTAAGATCTGAATGTTACTTAGCTCAGAATGTTACTTAGCTCTGAATGTTACTTAGCTCTGAATGTTACTTAGCTCTAAATGTTACTTAGCTCTGAATGTTACTTAGCTCTGAATGTTACTTAGCTCTGAATGTTACTTAGCTGTGAATGTTACTTAGCTGTGAATGTTACTTACAGTCTCTCGAAATGTTACTTAGCTCTGAATGTTACTTAGCTCTGAATGTTACTTAGCTCTGAATAGTTACTTAGCTCTGAATGTTACTTAGCATCTGAATGTTACTTAGATCTGAATGTTACTTAGCTCTGAATGTTACTTAGATCTGAATGTTACTTAGCTCTGAATGTTACTTAGCTCTGAATGTTACTTAGATCTGAATGTTACTTAGCTCTGAATGTTACTTAGCTCTGAATGTTACTTAGATCTGAATGTTACTTAGCTCTGAATGTTACTTAGGCTCTGAATGTTACTCAGCTATGAATGTCACTTAGCTGTGAATGTTACTTAGCTCGTGAATGTTACTTAGCTCTGAATGTTACTTAGCTCTAAATGTTACTTAGCTCTGAATGTTACTTAGCTCTGAATGTTACTTAGCTCTGAATGTTACTTAGCTGTGAATGTTACACAGCTCTGAAATGTTACTTAGCTCTGAATGTTACTTAGCTCTGAATGTTACTTAGCTCTGAATGTCACTTAGATCTGAATGTTACTTAGCTCAAAATGTTACTTGGCTCTGAATGTTACTTAGCTCTGAATGTTACTTAGCTCTGAATGTTACTTAGCTCTGAATGTTACTTAGCTCTGAATGTTACTTAGCTCTGAATGTTACTTAGCTCTGAATGTTACTTAGATCTGAATGTTACTTAGCTCAAAATGTTACTTAGCTCTGAATGTTACTTAAGCTCTGAATGTTACTTAGCTCTGAATGTTACTAAGATCTGAATGTTACTTAGCTCTGAATGTTACTTAGCTCTGAAATGTTACTTAGATCTGAATGTTACTTAGCTCAAAATGTTACTTAGCTCTGAATTTTACTAAGATCTGAATGTTACTTAGCTCTGAATGTTACTTAGCTCTGAATGTTACTTAGCTCTGAATGTTACTTAGCTTGAATGTTACTAGCTCTGAATGTTACTTAGCTCTGAATGTTACTTAGCTCTGAATGTTACTTAGCTCTGAATGTTACTTAGCTCTGAATGTTACTTAGCTCTGAATGTTACTTAGCTATGAATGTGTACTTAGCTTGTGAATGTTACTCAGCTCTGAATGTTACTTGGCTGTGAATGTTACCAGCTCTAAATGTTACTTAGCTCTGAATGTTACTTAGCTCTGAATGTTACTTAGCTCAGAATGTTACTTTGCTTCAAAATGATACTTAGCTCTGAATGTTACTTAGATCACATTTTCTCTCAGATTTAGTTGTTTCTTAGCTGTGAATTCTACTTAGATCTGAATGTTACTTAGATCTGAATGTTACTTAAATCTGAATGTTACTTAGGTCTGAATGTTACAAAGATCTGAATGCTACTTGGATATGAATGTTTCTTAGCTGTGAATGTTACATAGATCTGAATGTTGCATAGCTTTGAATGTTACTTAGCTCTGAACGTTACTTAGCATCTGAATGTTACTTAGATCACGTCTCAATGTTACTTATGAATTTACTTAGCTCTGAATGTTACTCAGCTGTGAATG
This sequence comes from Oncorhynchus keta, assembly GCF_023373465.1. NCBI lineage: Eukaryota > Metazoa > Chordata > Actinopteri > Salmoniformes > Salmonidae > Oncorhynchus > Oncorhynchus keta. Next base: position 1,844 of record NW_026282603.1, read on the forward strand.
TTACTTAGCTCTGGAATGTTACATAGCTCTGAATGTTACTTAGCTCTGAATGTTACTTAGCTGTGAATGTTACATAGCTCTGAATGTCACTTAGCTGTGAATGTTACATAGCTCGAAATGTTACTTAGCTCTGAATGTTACTTAGATGTGAATGTATACATAGCATGCTAAAATGTTACTTAGCTCTGAATGTTACTTAGCTATGAATGTAACTTAGATGTGAATGTTACATAGCTCAACATGTTACTTAGCTCTGAATGTTACTAAGATCTGAATGTTACTTAGCTCTGAATGGTACTAAGATCTGAATGTTACTTAGATCTGAATGTTAATTAGCTCAAAATGTTACTTAGCTCTGAATTTTACTAAGATCTGAATGTTACTTAGCTCTGAATGTTACTTAGCTCTGAATGTCACTAAGATCTGAATGTTACTTAGCTCAAAATTTTACTTGGCTCTGAATGTTACTTAGCTCTGAATGTTACTTAGCTCTGAATGTTACTAAGATCTGAATGTTACTTAGATCTGAATGTTACTTAGATCTGAATGTTAATTAGCTCAAAATGTTACTTAGCTCTGAATTTTACTAAGCTCTGAATGTTACTTAGCTCTGAATGTCACTAAGATCTGAATGTTACTTAGCTCTGAATGTTACTAAGATTTGAATGTTACTAAGATCTGAATGTTACTTAGATCTGAATGTTAATTAGCTCAAAATGTTACTTAGCTCTGAATTTTACTAAGATCTGAATGTTACTTAGCTCTGAATGTTACTTAGCTCTAAATGTTACTTAGCTCTGAATGTCACTAAGATCTTAATGGTACTTAGCTCAAAATGTTACTTGGCTCTGAATGTTACTTAGCTCTGAATGTTACTTAGCTCTGAATGTTACTTAGCTATGAATGTTACTTAGCTGTGAATGTTACTTAGCTCTGAATGTTACTTAGCTGTGAATGTTACTTAGCTGTGAATGTTACACAGCTCTAAATGTTACTTAGCTCTGAATGTTACTTAGCTCGGAATGTTACTTAGATCACATTTTCTCCCAGATTTAGTTGTTTCTTAGCTGTGAATTTTACTTAGATCTGAATGTTACTTAAATCTGAATGTTACTTAGGTCTGAATGTTACATCGCTCTGAATTCTACTTAGATCTCAATGTTACTTAGCTCTGAATGTTACTTAGCTGTGAATGTTACTTAGCTGTGAATGTTACATTAGCTCGAAATGTCACTAAGATCTGAATGTTACTTAGCTCAAAATGTTACTTGGCTCTGAATGTTACTTAGCTCTGAAATGTTACTTAGCTCTGAATGTTACTTAGCTCATGAATGTTACTTAGCTCTGAATGTTACTTAGCTGTGAATGTTACTTAGCTGTGAATGTTACACAGCTCTAAATGTTACTTAGCTCTGAATGTTACTTAGCTCTGAATGTTACTTAGCTCTGGAATGTTACTTTAGCTTCAAATGATACTTAGCTCTGAATGTTACTTAGATCACATTTTCTCCCAGATTTAGTTGTTTCTTAGCTGTGAATTTTACTTAGATCTGAATGTTACTTAAATCTGAATGTTACTTAGCTCTGAATGTTACATCGCTCTGAATTCTACTTAGATCTCAATGTTACTTAGCTCTGAATGTTACTTAGCTGTAGAATGTTACTTAGCTGTGAATGTTACACAGCTCGAAATGTTACTTAGCTCTGAATGTTACTTAGCTCTGAATGTTACTTAGCTCTGAATGTTACTTAGCTATGAATGTTACTTAGCTCGTGAATGTTACACAGCTCGAAATGTTACTTAGCTCTGAATGTTACTTAGTCTGAATGTTACTTAGTCTGAATGTCACTTAGATGTGAATGTTACATAGCTCAAAATGTTACTTAGCTCTGAATGTTACTTTAGCCATGAATGTAACTTAGATGTGAATGTTACATAGCTCAACATGTTACTTAGCTCCTGAATGTTACTAAGATCTGAATGTTACTTAGCTCTGAATGGTACTAGATCTGAATG
>NW_026282604.1:0-4564 GCF_023373465.1 Oncorhynchus keta
CTACATTTGTCGTCCTTAACGTAGGAGACTCTGCTAGCTAGCCAACAGCTAACAGCTAACAGCTAGCCAACGTCACCACACACACGTCTACTGATTCGAACTCAACAACCCGGTCAGGTAGTATCACATTTTCATTTCATTTCATTACAGTACAACGGTTTGATTTGTTTGATCGTAGCTAGCTACATAGCCGTCTTTGTTTCAAAGATAATTGTGTAGTCTAGAGCGATTTCCTAGGTTAGCTAGCCAGCTATTGTCGTTCTTTTAACGCAACGTAACGTAAACAACACTGCTAGCTAGCCAGCTAGCCCCCGATTAGTAGCACTGTAGAAACTATTACACTCAACGGAACGACTTGATTAGTGTAGTGTCAACAACGCAGCTACTGCCAGCTAGCCTACTTCAGCAGTACTGTATCATTTTAATCATTTTAGTCAATAAGATTCTTGCTACGTAAGCTTAACTTTCTGAACATTTGAGACGTGTAGTCCACTTGTCATTCAATCTCCTTGCATTAGCGTAGCCTTTTCTGTAGCCTGTCAACTATGTGTCTGTCTATCCCTGTTCTCTCCTCTCTGCACAGACCATACAAAGCGCTCCACACCGCGTGGCCGCGGCCACCTAATCTGGTGGTCCCAGCACGTCGACCCACGTGGAGTTCCAGGTCTCCGGTAGCCTCTGGAACTGCCGATCTGCGGCCAACAAGGCAGAGTTCATCTCAGCCTATGCCTCCCTCCAGTCCCTTGACTTCTTGGCACTGACGGAAACATGGATCACCACAGATAACACTGCTACTCTACTGCTCTCTCTCGTCCGCCCACGTGTTCTCGCACACCCGAGAGCTTCTGGTCAGCGGGGTGGTGGCACCGGGATCCTCATCTCTCCCAAGTGGTCTTTCTCTCTTTCTCCCCTTACCCATCTGTCTATCGCCTCCTTTGAATTCCATGCTGTCACAGTTACCAGCCCTTTCAAGCTTAACATCCTTATCATTTATCGCCCTCCAGGTTCCTCGGAGAGTTCATCAATGAGCTTGATGCCTTGATAAGCTCCTTTCCTGAGGACGGCTCACCTCTCACAGTTCTGGGCGACTTTAACCTCCCCACGTCTACCTTTGACTCATTCCTCTCTGCCTCCTTCTTTCCACTCCTCTCCTCTTTTGACCTCACCCTCTCCCTTCCCCCCTACTCACAAGGCAGGCAATACGCTTGACCTCATCTTTACTAGATGCTGTTCTTCCACTAACCTCATTGCAACTCCCCTCCAAGTCTCCGACCACTACCTTGTATCCTTTTCCCTCTCGCTCTCATCCAACACTTCCCACACTGCCCCTACTCGGATGGTATCGCGCCGTCCCAACCTTCGCTCTCTCTCCCCCTTACTCTCTCCTCTTCCATCCTATCATCTCTTCCCTCTGCTCAAACTTTCTCCAACCTATCTCCTGATTCTGCCTCCTCAACCCTCCTCTCCTCCTTTCTGCATCCTTTGACTCTCTATGTCCCCTATCCTCCAGGCCGGCTCGGTCCTCCCCCCCGCTCCGTGGCTCGACGACTCATTGCGAGCTCACAGAACAGGACTCCGGGCAGCCGAGCGGAAATGGAGGAAAACTCGCCTCCCTGCGGACCTTTCCTCCCTCCTCTCTACATTTTCCTCCTCTGTCTCTGCTGCTAAAGCCACTTTCTACCATTCTAAATTCCAAGCATCTGCCTCTAACCCTAGGAAGCTCTTTGCCACCTTCTCCTCCCTCCTGAATCCTCCCCCCTCCTCCTCTCTGCAGATGACTTCGTCAACCATTTTGAAAGAAGGTCGACGACATCCGATCCTCGTTTGCCAAGTCAAACGACACAGCTAGTTCTGCTCACACTGCCCTACCCTATGCTCTGACCTCTTTCTCCCTCTCTCTCCAGATGAAATCTTTGCGTCTTGTGACGGCCGGCCGCCCAACAACCTGCCCGCTTGACCCTATCCCCTCCCCTCTCTTCTCCAGACCATTTCCGGAGACCTTCTCCCTTACCTCACCTCGCTCATCAACTCATCCCTGACCGCTGGCTACGTCCCTCCCGTCTTCAAGAGAGCGAGAGTTGCACCCCCTTCTGAAAAAACCTACCTTTCGATCCCTCCGATGTCAAGAACTACAGACCAGTATCCCTTCTCTCTTTTCTCTCCAAAACTCTTGAGCGTGCCGTCCTTGGCCAGCTCTACCGCTATCTCTCTCAGAATGACCTTCTTCCATCCAAATCAGTCAGGTTTCAAGACTAGTCATTCAACTGAGACTGCTCTTCTCTGTATCACGGAGGCGCTCCGCACTGCTAAAGCTAACTCTCTCTCCTCTGCTCTCTCATCCTTCTAGACCTATCGGCTGCCTTCGATACTGTGAACCATCAGATCCTCCTCCACCCTCTCCGAGTTGGGCATCTCCGGCGCGGCCCACGCTTGGATTGCGTCCTACCTGACAGGTCGCTCCTACACTACTATATCAGTGTGGTGGATGACGGATCACCACCTCAAGCTGAACCTCAGCAAGGCAGGACTCCTCTTCCTCCCGGGGGAAGGACTGCCCGTTCCATGATCTCGCCATCACGGTTGACAACTCCATTGTGTCCTCCTCCCAGGCGCTAAGAACCTTAGCGTGATCCTGGACAACTTACCCTGTCGTTCTCAACTAACATCAGGGGTGTCCCGTTCCTGTGAGTTCATGCTCTACAACATCCGCAGAGTACGACCCTGCCTCACACAGGAAGCGGCGCAGGTCTAATCCAGGCACTTGTCATCTCCCGTCTTGATTACTGCAACTCGCTGTTGGCTGGGCTCCCTGCCTGTGCCATTAAACCCCTACAACTCATCAGAACGCCGCAGCCCGTCTGGTGTTCAGCCTTCCCAAGTTCTCTCCGTCACCGCTCCTCCGCTCTCTCCACTGGCTTCCAGTTGAAGCTCGCATCCGCTACAAGACCATGGTGCTTGCCCTACGGGCTGTGAGGGGAACGGCACCTCAGTACCTCCAGGCTCTGATCAGGCCCTACACCCAAACAAGGAGCACTGCTGCGTTCATCCACCTCTGGCCTGCTCGCCTCCCTACCACTGAGGAAGTACAGTTCCCGCTCAGCCCAGTCAAAACTGTTCGCTGCTCTGGCCCCCAATGGTGGAACAAACTCCCTCACGACGCCAGGACAGCGGAGTCAATCACCACCTTCCGGAGACACCTGAAACCCCACCTCTTCAAGGAATACCTAGGATAGGGTAAGTAATCCTTCTCACCCCCCCTAAAAAGATTTAGATGCACTATTGTAAGTGGCTGTTCCACTGGATGTCATAAGGTGTATGCACCAATTTGTAAGTCGCTCTGGATAAGAGCGTCTGCTAAATGACTTAAATGTAATGTAAATGTATGTGCGATGACATCACCTGGTTTAAACGTCTCTAGAGACTATATCTCTCTAATCATAACTTGATGCCTAGGTTTACCTCCAATGTACTCACATCCTACCTTACCTTTGTCTGTACACTATGCCTTGAATCTATGCTATCGTGCCCAGAAACCTGCTCCTTTTACTCTCTGTTCCGAACGTGCTAGACGGCCAGTTCGTATAGCCCTTAGCCGTACCCTTATCCTACTTCTCCTCTGTTCTTCTGGTGATGTAGAGGTTAATCCAGGTCCTGCAGTGCCTAGCTCCACTCTCACTCCCCAGGTGTTCTCATTTGTTGACTTCTGTAACCTTAAAAGCGTTGGTTTCATGCATGTTAACATTAGAAGCCTACTCCTAAGTGTGTTTTACTCACTGCTTTAGCACACTCTGCCAACCCAGATGTCTTAGCCCGGGACTGAATCCTGGCTAGAACTGCCAAGAAGGGCAGTGTTGCAATCTACTGCAAAGATAGCCTGCAGAGTTCTGTATTACTGTCAAGTCTGTACCCAAACATTTCGAGCTTCTACCTCTAAAAATTCACCTTTCCAGAAACAAGTCTATCACTGTTGCCGCTTGCTATAGACCTCCCTCTGCCCCCAATACCATATGTGAATTGATTGCCCCCATCTATCTTCTGAGCTCGTGCTACTAGGTGACCTAAACTGGGACATGCTTAACACCCCGGCCATCCTACAATCCAAGCAGTGCCCTTAATCTCACACAAATGATCAATGAACCTACCAGGTACAACTCCAAATCCGTAAGCACGGGCACCCTCACCCTCAAATACACCTCTGCTGTTTTCAATCAAGATCTCAGCGATCACTGCCTCATTTTTCACCCCCTTTATTTAACTAGGCAAGTCAGTTAAAGAACAAATTCTTATTTTCAATGACGGCCTGTTCAGAGCAGAACAACAGATTTGTACCTTGTCAGCTCAGGGGTTTGAACTTGCAAACTTCCGGCTACTAGTCCAACGCTCTAACCACTAGGCTACCCTGCCGCCCCATTGCGGGCATCCATAATGGGTCTGCGACCAAAACGACCACCCCTCATCACTGTCAAACGCTCCTAAAATTCTTCAGCAAGCAGGCCTTTCTAATTGACCTGGCCGGGGTATCCTGGAATGACATTGACCTCATCACTACCCACCATTGCGACCT
>NW_026282605.1:0-665 GCF_023373465.1 Oncorhynchus keta
GTATATTACCTGGTATCTGTTAGTGTATATTACCTGGTATCTGTTAGTGTATATTACCTGGTATCTGTTAGTGTATATTACCTGGTATCTGTTAGTGTATATAACCTGGTATCTGTTAGTGTATATTACCTGGTATCTGTTAGTGTATATTACCTGGTACCTGTTAGTGTATATTACCTGGTACCTGTTAGTGTATCTCACCTGTCCGACCTGGTATCTGTTAGTGTATATTACCTGGTATCTGTTAGTGTATATTACCTGGTATCTGTTAGTGTATCTCACCTGTCCGACCTGGTACCTGTTAGTGTATATTACCTGGTATCTGTTAGTGTATATTACCTGGTACCTGTTAGTGTATATTACCTGGTATCTGTTAGTGTATCTCACCTGTCCGACCTGGTATCTGTTAGTGTATATTACCTGGTATCTGTTAGTGTATATTACCTGGTATCTGTTAGTGTATATAACCTGGTATCTGTTAGTGTATATTACCTGGTACCTGTTAGTGTATATTACCTGGTACCTGTTAGTGTATATTACCTGGTATCTGTTAGTGTATATAACCTGGTATCTGTTAGTGTATATAACCTGGTATCTGTTAGTGTATATTACCTGGTACCTGTTAGTGTATCTCACCTGTCCGACCTGGTACCTGTTAGTGTATA
>NW_026282606.1:0-32980 GCF_023373465.1 Oncorhynchus keta
AGAACACATGTATTCAGTAAAAGAACACATGTATTTAAAGAACACAGTAAAAGAACACATGTATTCAGTAAAAGAACACATGTATTCAGTAAAAGAACACATGTATTCAGTAAAAGAACACATGTATTCAGTAAAAGAACACATGTATTCAGTAAAAGAACACATGTATTCAGTAAAAGAACACATGTATTCAGTAAAAGAACACATGTATTCAGTAAAAGAACACATGTATTCAGTAAAAGAACACATGTATTCAGTAAAAGAACACATGTATTCAGTAAAAGAACACATGTATTCAGTTGTAACGAGTTTCCTCCTCTTCTTCCGAAGAGGAGAGGCGAAACGGATCAGAGGACCAATACGCGGCGTGGTAATTTTCCATGGTACTTTTTAATGCTTTGAGGTACACATGAACAAACTAACAAAACAAGAAATGTGAAAACTCTAATTACAGTCCTATCTGGTGCACACACAGAGACAGGAAACAATCACCCACAAACACACAGTGAAACCCAGGCCACCTAAGTATGATTCTCAATCAGAGACAACTAATGACACCTGCCTCTGATTGAGAACCATACTAGGCCGAAAACATAGAAATTCCCAAAACCTAGACAAACAAACATAGACTGCCCACCCAACTCACGCCTGACCATACTAACTAAACACAAAACACAAAAAATAAAGGTCAGAACGTGACAGTACCCCCAAAGGTGCGGACTCCGGCCGCAAAACCTTGACCTATAGGGGAGGGTCTGGGTGGGCATCTGTCCGCGGTGGCGGTTCTGGCGCGGGACGCGGACCCACTTCACCATTGTCTTTGTCCGCCTCCGTGGCTTTCTCACCATGGCAACCCCTCTCAATGACCCCACTGGACAGAGGGGCAGCTCGGGACAGAGGGGTAGAAGCTCTGGACAGAGGGACAGGGGGCTCTGGACAGAGGGACAGGGGCTCTGGCGCTTCTGGGCTGAGGGGCTCTGGTGCCTCTGGGCTGAGGGGCTCTGGCGCCTCTGGGCTGAGGGGCTCTGGCGCCTCTGAGCTGAGGGGCTCTGGCGCCTCTGGGCTGAGGGGCTCTGGCGCCTCTGGGCTGAGGGGCTCTGGCGCCTCTGGGCTGAGGGGCTCCGGCAGCGGCGCCGGACAGGCGGGACGCTCTGGCAGCGGCGCCGGACAGGCGGGAGGCTCCGGCAGCGGCGCCGGACAGGAGGGACGCTCCGGCAGCGGCGCCGGACAGGAGGGACGCTCCGGCAGCGGCGCCAGACAGGCGGGGACGCTCCGGCAGCGGCGCCGGACAGGCGGGACGCTCCGGCAGCAGCGCCGGACAGGCGGGAGGCTCCGGCAGCAGCGCCGGACAGGCGGGAGGCTCCGGCAGCGGCGCCGGACAGGCGAGAGGCTCCGGCAGCGGCGCCGGACAGGCGGGAGGCTCCGGACAGGCGGGAGGCTCCGGCAGCGGCGCCGGACAGGCGGGAGGCTCCGCAGCGACGCCGGACAGGCGGGAGGCTCCCGGCAGCGGCGCCGGACAGGCGGGAGGCTCCGGCAGCGGCGCCGGACAGGCGGGAGCACCTGCAGAGAGGAGACAGAGAGACAGCCTGGTGCGTGGAGCTGCTACAGGAGGCAGCGGCGCCGGACAGGCGGGACGCTCCAGCAGCGGCGCCAGACAGGCGGGAGGCTCCGGCAGTGGCGCCGGACAGGCGGGAGTCTCCGGCAGCGGCGCCGGACAGGCGGGAGGCTCCGGACAGGCGGGAGGCTCCGGCAGTGGCGCCGGACAGGCGGGAGTCTCCGGCAGCGGCGCCGGACAGGCGGGAGGCCCGGACAGGCGGGAGGCTCCGGCAGCGGCGCCGGACAGGCGGGAGGCCCGGCAGCGGCGCCGGACAGGCGGGAGGCTCCGGCAGCGGCGCCGGACAGGCGGGAACGCTCCGGCAGCGGCGCCGGACAGGCGGGAGCACCTGCAGGGAGGAGACTGAGAGACAGCCTGGTGCGTGGGGCTGCCACAGGAACTACCAGGCTGGGGAGACTTTCAGGAGGCTTGATGTTAGGAGGAGCCTGAAAGATCGGGCTGTGGGGAGCACTGGAGCTCTGGTGCGCAACCTTGGCACCACTTCCCCAGGCTGGACAACTACTCGAGCCGGACCCTCCAGAGTGCAGGCACAGGTTGAACCGGGCTGTGGGTAAGCACGGGAGATCTAGTGCTTACTACACGCACCTCTCCCCTAGGCTCCACTCCCACAGTTGCCCGGTACGAGCGGAGCGCAGGCAGAGGACGCACTGCACCCTCCCAGCGCCCGGAGACACAGCACGCAGAGCCGGCGCAGGATAACCTGGACCAAGACTGCGTGCCGGCGACCAGACCCGCTGAGCAGGCACCATACGCCCCGGCTCAATGCCCACACTCGCATGGCACTCTCGGGGGCTGCCCTATAGCGCACCGGGCTATGGACACGCACTGGCGACACCGTGCGCTCAACCGCATAACACGGTGCCTGACCAGTAATGCGCTGCTTATCATAAGCACGAGGAGTGAGCTCAGGTCTGCTACCTGGCTTAGTACCACACCTCGTGTGCCCCCAAAAAAATTTGGGGCTGCCTCTCGTACCTGTCGCACTGCCGTGCTGGCTCCTCATATTGCCGCCGCTCAGCTTTCGCTGCCTCCAGCTCTACTTTGGGGCTGCGATTTTCCCCAGCCCGTGCCCAGGGTCCCTCTCCGTTCAGTATCTGCTCCCATGTCCAGGAGTCCTGTGATGGTGGCCTCTGTTGTTGATGCTGCTGCTGCTGTCGTCGCTGTCCTTTACCACGCCGCTTGGTCCGATTTTGGTGGGTGATTCTGTACCGAGTTTCCTCCTCTTCTTCCGAAGAGGAGAGGCGAAACGGATCAGAGGACCAATACGCGGCGTGGTAATTTTCCATGGTACTTTTAATGCTTTGAGGTACACATGAACAAACTAACAAAACAAGAAATGTGAAAACTCTAATTACAGTCCTATCTGGTGCACACACAGAGACAGGAAACAATCACCCACAAACACACAGTGAAACCCAGGCCACCTAAGTATGATTCTCAATCAGAGACAACTAATGACACCTGCCTCTGATTGAGAACCATACTAGGCCGAAACATAGAAATTCCCAAAACCTAGACAAACAAACATAGACTGCCCACCCAACTCACGCCCTGACCATACTAACTAAACACAAAACACAAAAATAAAGGTCAGAACGTGACATCAGTAAAAGAACACATGTATTCATTAAAAGAACACATGTATTCATTAAAAGAACACATGTATTCATTAAAAGAACACATGTATTCATTAAAAGAACACATGTATTCAGTAAAAGAACACATGTATTCAGTAAAAAGAACACATGTATTCATTAAAAGGACACATGTATTCATTAAAAGAACACATGTATTCATTAAAAGAACACATGTATTCAGTAAAAGAACACATGTATTCAGTAAAAGAACACATGTATTCATTAAAAGGACACATGTATTCATTAAAAGGACACATGTATTCATTAAAAGAACACATGTATTCATTAAAAGGACACATGTATTCATTAAAAGGACACATGTATTCATTAAAAGAACACATGTATTCATTAAAAGGACACATGTATTCATTAAAAGGACACATGTATTCATTAAAAGGACACATGTATTCATTAAAAGGACACATGTATTCATTAAAAGAACACATGTATTCATTAAAAGGACACATGTATTCATTAAAAGGACACATGTATTCATTAAAAGGACACATGTATTCATTAAAAGGACACATGTATTCAGTAAAAGAACACATGTATTCATTAAAAGGACACATGTATTCATTAAAAGGACACATGTATTCAGTAAAAGAACACATGTATTCATTAAAAGAACACATGTATTCATTAAAAGAACACATGTATTCAGTAAAAGAACACATGTATTCATTAAAAGGACACATGTATTCAGTAAAAGAACACATGTATTCATTAAAAGGACACATGTATTCATTAAAAGGACACATGTATTCAGTAAAAGAACACATGTATTCATTAAAAGGACACATGTATTCATTAAAAGGACACATGTATTCATTAAAAGAACACATGTATTCATTAAAAGGACACATGTATTCAGTAAAAGAACACATGTATTCATTAAAAGAACACATGTATTCATTAAAAGAACACATGTATTCATTAAAAGAACACATGTATTCATTAAAAGAACACATGTATTCATTAAAAGAACACATGTATTCATTAAAAGAACACATGTATTCATTAAAAGGACACATGTATTCATTAAAAGAACACATGTATTCATTAAAAGAACACATGTATTCATTAAAAGAACACATGTATTCAGTAAAAGAACACATGTATTCATTAAAAGGACACATGTATTCAGTAAAAGAACACATGTATTCATTAAAAGGACACATGTATTCATTAAAAGGACACATGTATTCAGTAAAAGAACACATGTATTCATTAAAAGAACACATGTATTCATTAAAAGAACACATGTATTCAGTAAAAGAACACATGTATTCATTAAAAGAACACATGTATTCATTAAAAGAACACATGTATTCATAAAAAAAGGACACATGTATTCATTAAAAGGACACATGTATTCATTAAAAGAACACATGTATTCATTAAAAGAACACATGTATTCATTAAAAGAACACATGTATTCATTAAAAGGACACATGTATTCATTAAAAGGACACATGTATTCATTAAAAGAACACATGTATTCATTAAAAGAACACATGTATTCATTAAAAGAACACATGTATTCATTAAAAGAACACATGTATTCATTAAAAGAACACATGTATTCATTAAAAGGACACATGTATTCATTAAAAGAACACATGTATTCATTAAAAGAACACATGTATTCATTAAAAGAACACATGTATTCATTAAAAGAACACATGTATTCATTAAAAGAACACATGTATTCATTAAAAGGACACATGTATTCATTAAAAGGACACATGTATTCATTAAAAGGACACATGTATTCATTAAAAGAACACATGTATTCATTAAAAGAACACATGTATTCATTAAAATAACACATGTATTCATTAAAAGAACACATGTATTCATTAAAAGAACACATGTATTCATTAAAAGAACACATGTATTCATTAAAAGAACACATGTATTCATTAAAAGGACACATGTATTCATTAAAAGGACACATGTATTCATTAAAAGGACACATGTATTCATTAAAAGAACACATGTATTCAGTAAAAGGACACATGTATTCATTAAAAGGACACATGTATTCATTAAAAGAACACATGTATTCATTAAAAGGACACATGTATTCATTAAAAGGACACATGTATTCATTAAAAGGACACATGTATTCATTAAAAGAACACATGTATTCATTAAAAGAACACATGTATTCATTAAAAGGACACATGTATTCATTAAAAGGACGCATGTATTCATTAAAAGAACACATGTATTCATTAAAAGAACACATGTATTCATTAAAAGAACACATGTATTCATTAAAAGGACACATGTATTCATTAAAAGAACACATGTATTCATTAAAAGAACACATGTATTCATTAAAAGAACACATGTATTCATTAAAAGAACACATGTATTCATTAAAAGAACACATGTATTCATTAAAAGGACACATGTATTCATTAAAAGGACACATGTATTCATTAAAAGGACACATGTATTCATTAAAAGAACACATGTATTCATTAAAAGAACACATGCTTACAAAACATAATTCAATGGATAGTGAACATATTTGATTTGAAAATCAGGCAGAGGGAAAGTTTTCTATACTATAATGGAGAAATATCCAACTTGTGCATGTGAGAATAGATAGTAGAATAAACAGATGAGAGTAGACTGGGGAGTTCAGAGGTACTGTTTACGTTGTGTCATGGGAAAACTACTCTCTTCCTACTACTTTCTTTACTTTCTTTCAAAGAAGTTTACACAGTTGGGAAATACCTGGTACCTAATGGCAGAAGTAAAGTATTATAGACAAACAGTCAGCTTGTGAGAATAGACAGTAAATTAATAGAGAAGATTATAGTTGAAAGTGCGTGATACATTGAGCTAACGTTTACTATTGTCATCATGGGAAACCCTCCCATCTCTGAATCTACCACGTGGCTTGTTAACTAAACAAGGTGTCATGGATGTCTCTGTGGTAACACTGCAAATGCTTTTTACGTGATGTTATGAAGCCCATGGTTATTTTATCGTCCGTCAGATCTGATAATATCATGTTATCCACCTGCCACTCTCTCTCTCTCTCACACACACACATCACCAGCACATCACACTGACAGAACAGCCTGACAGAGACACACACACACACACACATACACCTGACATCACCTGACAGAAAGAGACACACACACACATACACCACATCACCTGACACACATACACCACATCACCTGACAGAAAGGAGACACACACACACTCACACACACACACACTCACACATACACCACATCACCTGACAGAAAGGAGACACACACACACTCACACATACACCACATCACCTGACAGAAAGGAGACACACACACACTCACACATACACACCACACACACTCACACATACACCACATGACAGAAAGGAGACACACACACACTCACACATACACCACATCGCCTGACAGAAAGGAGACACACACTCACACATACACCACATCACCTGACAGAAAGGAGACACACACTCACACATACACCACATCACCTGACAGAAAGGAGACACACACACACTCACACATACACCACATCACCTGACAGAAAGGAGACACACACACACTCACACATACACCACATCACCTGACAGAAAGGAGACACACACTCACACATACACCACATCACCTGACAGAAAGGAGACACACAGACACACACACACTGACACACATACACCACATCACCTGACAGAAAGGAGACACACACATCACCTGACACATACACATACACATCACCTGACAGAAAGGAGACACACACACACTCACACATACACCACATCGCCTGACAGAAAGGAGACACACACTCACACATACACCACATCGCCTGACAGAAAGGAGACACACACACACTCACACATACACCACATCACCTGACAGAAAGGAGACACACACTCACACATACACCACATCACCTGACAGAAAGGAGACACACACTCACACATACACCACATCACCTGACAGAAAGGAGACACACACTCACACACATACACCACATCACCTGACAGAAAGGAGACACACACTCACACATCACCACATCACCTGACAGAAAGGAGACACACACACTCACACATACACCACATCACCTGACAGAAAGGAGACACACACATCGCCTGACAGAAAGGGAGACACACATACACATACACATCGCCTGACAGAAAGGAGACACACACTCACACATACACCACATCACCTGACAGAAAGGACTCACACATACACACACACTCACACATACACCACATCACCTGACAGAAAGGAGACACACACACACTCACACATACACCACATCACCTGACAGAAAGGAGACACACACACACTCACACATACACCACATCACCTGACAGAAAGGAGACACACACTCACACATACACCACATCACCTGACAGAAAGGAGACACACACACACTCACACATACACCACATCACCTGACAGAAAGGAGACACACACACACTCACACATACACCACATCACCTGACAGAAAGGAGACACACACACACTCACACATACACCACATCACCTGACAGAAAGGAGACACACACACACTCACACATACACCACATCACCTGACAGAAAGGAGACACACACTCACACATACACCACATCACCTGACAGAAAGGAGACACACACTCACACATACACCACATCACCTGACAGAAAGGAGACACACACACACTCACACATACACCACATCACCTGACAGAAAGGAGACACACACTCACACATACACCACATCACCTGACAGAAAGGAGACACACACACACTCACACATACACCACATCACCTGACAGAAAGGAGACACACACTCACACATACACCACATCACCTGACAGAAAGGAGACACACACACACTCACACATACACCACATCACCTGACAGAAAGGAGACACACACACACTCACACATACACCACATCACCTGACAGAAAGGAGACACACACACTCACACATACACAGAAAGGAGACACATCACCTGACAGAAAGGAGACACACTCACACTACACCACATCAGAAAGAGAGACACACACACTCACACATACACCACATCACCTGACAGAAAGGAGACACACACTCACACATACACCACATCACCTGACAGAAAGGAGACACACACACACTCACACATACACCACATCACCTGACAGAAAGGAGACACACACACACTCACACATACACCACATCACCTGACAGAAAGGAGACACACACACACTCACACATACACCACATCACCTGACAGAAAGGAGACACACACACACTCACACATACACCACATCACCTGACAGAAAGGAGACACACACACACTCACACATACACCACATCACCTGACAGAAAGGAGACACACACTCACACATACACCACATCACCTGACAGAAAGGAGACACACACACACTCACACATACACCACATCACCTGACAGAAAGGAGACACACACTCACTCACACATACACCACATCACCTGACAGAAAGGAGACACACACTCACACATACACCACATCACCTGACAGAAAGGAGACACACACTCACACATACACCACATCACCTGACAGAAAGGAGACACACACACACTCACACATACACCACATCACCTGACAGAAAGGAGACACACACACACTCACACATACACCACATCACCTGACAGAAAGGAGACACACACACACTCACACATACACCACATCACCTGACAGAAAGGAGACACACACTCACACACCACATCACCACAGAAACACCACATCACCTGACAGAAAGGACACACACACACACTCACACATACACCACATCACCTGACAGAAAGGAGACACACACACACTCACACATACACCACATCACCTGACAGAAAGGAGACACACACTCACACATACACCACATCACCTGACAGAAAGGAGACACACACTCACACATACACCACATCACCTCACCTACACCACATCAGAAAGGAGACACACACTCACACATACACCACATCACCTGACAGAAAGGAGACACACACTCACACATACACCACATCACCTGACAGAATCACCTGACAGAGACACACACACACTCACACATACACCACATCACCTGACAGAAAGGAGACACACACACACTCACACATACACCACATCACCTGACAGAAAGGAGACACACACACACTCACACATACACCACATCACCTGACAGAAAGGAGACACACACTCACACATACACCACATCACCTGACAGAAAGGACACACACACACTCACACATACACCACATCACCTGACAGAAAGGAGACACACACACACTCACACATACACCACATCACCTGACAGAAAGGAGACACACACACACTCACACATACACCACATCACCTGACAGAAAGGAGACACACACACACTCACACATACACCACATCACCTGACAGAAAGGAGACACACACACACTCACACATACACCACATCACCTGACAGAAAGGAGACACACACACACTCACACATACACCACATCACCTGACAGAAAGGAGACACACACTCACACATACACCACATCACCTGACAGAAAGGAGACACACACACACTCACACATACACCACATCACCTGACAGAAAGGAGACACACACACACTCACACATACACCACATCACCTGACAGAAAGGAGACACACACACACTCACACATACACCACATCACCTGACAGAAAGGAGACACACACACACTCACACATACACCACATCACCTGACAGAAAGGAGACACACACTCACACATACACCACATCACCTGACAGAAAGGAGACACACACTCACACATACACCACATCACCTGACAGAAAGGAGACACACACTCACACATACACCACATCACCTGACAGAAAGGAGACACACACTCACACATACACCACATCACCTGACAGAAAGGAGACACACACACACACATACACCACATCACCTGACAGAAAGGAGACACACACACATCACCTGACAGAAAGGAGACACACACACACTCACACATACACCACCTCACCTGACAGAAAGGAGACACACACTCACACATACACCACATCACCTGACAGAAAGGAGACACACACTCACACATACACCACATCACCTGACAGAAAGGAGACACACACTCTCACACATACACCACATCACCTGACAGAAAGGAGACACACACTCACACTCACACCTGACAGAAAGGAGACACACACTCACACATACACCACATCACCTGACAGAAAGGAGACACACACTCACACATCGCCTGACAGAAAGGAGACACACACACACTCACACATACACACACATCACCTGACAGAAAGGAGACACACACACACTCACACATACACCACATCACCTGACAGAAAGGAGACACACACTCACACATACACACATCACCTGACAGAAAGGAGACACACACACACTCACACATACACCACATCACCTGACAGAAAGGAGACACACACTCACACATACACCACATCACCTGACAGAAAGGAGACACACACACACATACACACTCACACATACACCACATCGCCTGACAGAAAGGACTGTCCACACTCACACATACAACAGTCTTAATTTCCTGACACAAATATTGACCTTTAACCAGGACAGAGTCCCAAATGGCAACTTATTCCTTATATGGGATGGACACACACCAGACATAGGTTCGCCTGACAGAATAGGATGGACACACACTCAGACATAGGTCGCCTGACAGAAGGAGACACACACACCAGACATACAGGTTCTAGGGAATAGGAGACACACACACCACATAGGTTTCTGAGGGAAAGGATGGACAGCACACCAGACATAGGTTCCTAGGGAATAGGATGGACAGCACACCAGACATGGCAGGTTCCTAGGGAATAGGATGGACAGCACACCAGACATAGGTTCCTAGGGAATAGGATGGACAGCACACCAGACATAGGTTCCTAGGGAATAGGATGGACAGCACACCAGACATAGGTTCCTAGGGAATAGGATGGACAGCACACCAGACATAGGTTCCTAGGGAATAGGATGGACAGCACACCAGACATAGGTTCCTAGGGAATAGGATGGACAGCACACCAGACATACAGTAGGTTCCTAGGGAATAGGATGGACAGCACACCAGACATACAGTAGGTTCCTAGGGAATAGGATGGACAGCACACCAGACATACAGTAGGTTCCTAGGGAATAGGATGGACAGCACACCAGACATACAGTAGGTTCCTAGGGAATAGGATGGACAGCACACCAGACATACAGTAGGTTCCTAGGGAATAGGATGGACAGCACACCAGACATACAGTAGGTTCCTAGGGAATAGGGTGGCACACCAGACATACAGTAGGTTCCTAGGGAATAGGATGGACAGCACACCAGACATACAGTAGGTTCCTAGGGAATAGGGTGGACAGCACACCAGACATACAGTAGGTTCCTAGGGAATAGGATGGACAGCACACCAGACATACAGTAGGTTCCTAGGGAATAGGATGGACAGCACACCAGACATACAGTAGGTTCCTAGGGAATAGGGTGTCACACCAGACATACAGTAGGTTCCTAGGGAATAGGGTGTCATGTGGTATGAAGACCAGACATAGGTTCCTGATACTATTTGCAACTATTCCTTTAGTTATGCTATGCCAGGCAAGCTTAATCAAGCCCAGATAATGTTTTTGAAATGATGTGAAATAGTATTTGAACCCAGCTGTGGTGGACAACACACACACACACACACAGCTAAATGAAGCAGTAACACAAGGTGCTGTGTATTTTGACTGACCTTTAAAGCTCTGCATGCACAAGCCCTCCCACAAGTACCGCCGTGGAGGTAACTTCTTCAGACATTTATTTAGAGTAGTAATAATCTCTGCCAGTATTTACAGTCTAAGAGAATGATTGAATATCAGCAATTCCTTTCCTTTCAAAATGAATCGTCTGAATGTGTATCACTTGACGTTCCGTGTTGTACTAAACGTTGTGTATGATAGGTGCTGAGGAAAGATCCATATAAGAGTCAATAAATTGATGAATGACTAATGAGTTCAACAATAAAAAAACAACAGTTTCTCTCTCCCACAGGGCGATATGGGTCTTCAAGGTCTGCCTGGTCTAAGTGTAAGTATGCAGTCTTTTATGAATCTATACACACACACACACACACACACACACACACACACACACACACACACACACACACACACACACACACACACACACACACACACACACACACACACACACACACACACACACACACACACACACACACACAGGGGGATGAGGAGGGGGATGTGGAAGGAGGAGGAATGAGGGGGATGAGGAGAGGTGAAGGAGGAGGGATGAGGGGGATGAGGAGAGGGGAAGGAGGAGGAATGAGGGGGATGAGGAGAGGGGAAGGAGGAGGTGATGACGGGAAGGAGGAGGAATGAGAGGGGATGAGGAGAGGTGATGGAGGGGGGATGAGGGGGAATGAGGAGAGGGGAAGGAGGAGGAATGAGGGGGATGAGGAGAGGGGAAGGAGGAGGTGATGACGGGAAGGAGGAGGAATGAGAGGGGATGAGGAGAGGTGATGGAGGGGGATGAGGGGGAATGAGGAGAGGAGGAGGGATGAGGGGGGATGAGGAGAGGAGGAGGGATGAGGAGGGGAGAGAGGGATTTGGAACTACTCAGGTGAACAGTCTCAGTGTCACATTACCATCCACCTCTGTGCTGTCTGGGAGGTCAGGCAAGGAGAGGCTAGACAGGTGTAGATGAGGATGGTTAACCCCCTCTCTCCACACCTCTCCTGGGGCTTGGAGCATGGTGGAGAGCAGGCAGGTAGACCACTGGTCTGGAGCTCTGGGGGGAACGATGGGAAGGGGGTGACAGGTAGCATCCATGGTGGACCTACATGTGTGAGAGAAGTTGAAGACATGGTTTCCTTCACTCTGTCTCAACTTTGAAGTTTTATTAGTCAAATTTAAAATCACGTATGCCGAATGCAACAGGTGAAATGCTTACTTACTACAAGCCCTTAACCAGCAATGCAGTTTTAAGAAAATGCTTTAAGAAAATATTTACAAAGAAAAAAAGTAATACAATAAAATAACAATAATGAGGCTATATATAGTGGGCACCGGTACTGAGTCAGTGTGCGGGGGTACAGGTTAGTCGAGCTCATTTGTACATGTAGGTAGGGCTAAAGTGACTATGCATAGATAATAAACAGTGAGTAGCAGCAGTGTTAAAACAAAGGGGGATGGGGTGTATCAATGTAAAAAGTCCTGGCGGCCATTTGATGAATTGCTCAGCAGTCTTATGGCTTGGTGGTAGAAGCTGTTAAAGAGCCTCTTGGACCTAGACTTGGTGCTCCGGTACCGCTTGCCGTGTGGTAACAGAGAGAACACTTGGGTGACTGGAGTCTTTTTTTGGGCCTTCCTCTGACACCGCCTAGTATATAGGTGCTGGATGGCAGGAAGCTTGGCCCCGGTGATGTACTGGGCCGTACGCACTACCCTCTGTAGCGCCTAATGGTTGGATGCCGAGCAGTTACCACACCAGGCGGTGATGCAACCGGTCAGGATGCTCTCGATGGTGCAGCTGTAGAACTTTTTGAGGATCTGGGGACCCATGCCAAATCTTTTCAGTCTCCTAAGGGGGAATAGGTTTTGTCGTGCCCTCTTCACAACTGTCTTGGTGTGTTTGGACCATGATAGTTTGTTGGTGATGTGGACACCAAGGTAACTCTCGTCCCGCTCCACTACAACCCCTTTGATGTTAAAGGAGGCGTGTTCGGCCCTCCTTTTCTTGTAGTCCACAATCATCTCATTTCTCTTGCTCACATTGAGGGAGAGATTGTTGTCCTGGCACCACACTGCCAGGTCTCTGGCCTCCTGCCTATAGGCTGTCTCATCGTTGTCGGTGAAACAGCCTATAGGCAGGAGGCCTTACCACCACTGTGTCGTTAATGATGGTGTTGGAGTCCGCGTGGCCAAGCTAGACTTGGGTGAACAGGGAGTACAGGAGGGGGCTAAGCACGCACCCAGCTCTCCTCTCTTCTCCTCAGTTCTCCTCTCCTCAGTTCTCCTCTCTTCTCCTCAGCTCTCCTCTCTTCTCCTCAGCTCTCCTCTCTTCTCCTCAACTCTCCTCTCCTCTCCTCAACTCTCCTCTCCTCTCTTCTCCTCTCCTCTCCTCTCTTCTCCTCTCTTCTCCTCAGCTCTCCTCTCCTCAACTCTCCTCTGCTCTCCTCTCTTCTCCTCCCCACTGACTCAGTCTAGGAGTTCCAGACGCCAGTCTCTCCCAGTAGACCCTCAGCGTTTAGTGAATCCCAGTAGAAGCCTCAGCATGCTTCATGCATAGTGCTCCTATAATTGGGCTGGCTGCACTGTCTGCTTGTCCTCTCTAGTTCTGTTAACATGTGCCCAGGGGAGAGGGAGCTTAGTGGGAGCATAGCCTAGAAACTCCTAGAGAGACTGGTAGATTAATATACACACACATGCATGGGTGCACACACACTCACAGAGACACACAATGCTCACACGCGCACACACAAACAATGCATGAACCCACGCACGTACACACACACACACACTAATACACACAGGGCCTGGCTGGTGGTAATAGGGGAGGTGATGGGTGAAGATTAAGAGTATACTGTGAGTGGTTAGCTAATTATCTGCCCTGCCACGTCTCATTAGCACTGGAGCGAGGCAGAGTGTGTGTGACACCGTCCCTTTCATGTCACCCAAATACTTACCAAACCCCAACCGAAAACTGTCACCGTTGACGAGCTATTTACACTAGCTAATTATACATTAATAAGAGAGGAGTCAGGATAACATAAATTCTATCCTGGCTATCGAGAACACCATGGTTGGCGTTACCAGGTCTTCTCACAACAGACTTGTAAACAACATTGCAGTGATAGTGGACGTACTATCACTGAACACTTACTGAACACTACTAAACGGTAGTATAGATGAACTAGCCGATATACCCCATTCAGTTTAACCCAAGGTTTCCCTTTTACAAGCACTGTGTAGATATGCTATACATTGAGAATGAATTGAGTTAGTAAAGCAGTGCTTTGTGAGATAGAACATTGTGTTTTATAGAGGGGCATCACGGTTCCTAGCTGTCATTCATGTTTACAGCCGCTGTCACAGATACCAAAGGCTTGTCAGCCGTCTTGTTAAACGATAGATTTCTGTCCACCGTTTTAAAGAAGCAATCTGTGATTTCAAAAAAACATTGAAGCCGCCACCCTGCCACAGTTTTGGTAAACGGCTAAGGACTGCCCATCCATGAGATCAACATCAAATCAAATCAAATCAAAATTATAGTTTTAACCATATTCTGAAGCTCAGCAGGGCGAGGCAACCCTGTTCCTGGAGTACACAGGTACTGCAGGGTTTTGTTTTAACTAGGCACCACACCTGACCAACTGAGCAAATTGATCAGTTCAGTGATTGCCTAAATTCAACACACCTGATCTTCCAGGTCGATTAAATCAAAAACAGGAACTGCCTACCCCTGATGTGCAGTGTTTGTTTACAATTATATAGAAGATTATATTTGGGGTTTGATGGGGTACGACAGTTGAACTAAGCTCATGAAGCATTTGAAGTTGTCATGGGTATATATCACCCGCCAAAAAAGTACAAAAATGGATGTACCAACTACAGATTGCACCTTTAAGCACAGAGACAGGGGCCTGTGAGTGACACATTCTGTACACGTGTCATGTTATGAATGGCTATTTTCTGCAGCTGCTGCTTCCAAGAAAAAGGCCTCAGTGTTTTTGTGAGGATGCCAATTGAAAGGGGACACCACTTATTTGGGATGGATGTGTAAGCTGATAGGTTGATCTGTGGCCCTGAATGTGTGAATGTGGACAGTAGTTTGTGAGGACAGACAAATCTGTCTGTCCGTCCGTCCGTCCGTCTGACTGTCTCCTGTCTGTCCGTCTGTCCGTCTGTCCGTCTGTCCGTCTGTACGTCTGTCTGTCTGTCTGTCTGTCTGTCTGTCTGTCTGTCTGTCTGTCTGTCTGTCTGTCTGTCTGTCTGTCTGTCTGTCTGTCTGACTGACTGACTGACTGTCTCTGTCTGTCATCCGTCTGACTGTCTATCTGTCTGTCCATATGTCTGTCTGTCCTTTTGATTGTCTGTCTGTCTGTCCGTCTGTCCGTCTGTCTGTCTGACTGTCTCTGTCTGTCATCCGTCTGACTGTCTCCTGTCCGTCTGTCCATATGTCTGTCTGTCCTTTTGATTGTCTGTCTGTCTGTCTGTCTGTCTGTCTGTCTGTCTGTCTGTCTGTCTGTCTGTCTGTCTGTCTGTCTGTCTGTCTGTCTGTCTGTCTGTCTGTCTGTCTGTCTGTCTGTCTGTCTGTCTGTCTGTCTGTCTGTCTGTCTGACTGTCTCTGTCTGTCATCCGTCTGACTGTCTCCTGTCCGTCTGTCCATCTGTCTGTCCATATGTCTGTCTGTCCTTTTGATTGTCTGTCTGTCTGCCTGCCTGCCTGCATGTCTGCTCCCCTCCCTTCCACCCACATCACCAGTTGGAGTGTGACTGTGAAAGGCCCTAACCTGGGTTCAAATAGCACTGCTTGGACTCAGTCCCTTCTGACCCACATTCACAGCAGCATTTTTCAAAGAATTGTTAGGAGATTACAAAAACCATAACCTGCCACATTGTGATCAATCCACAAATGCTGTTTTGTTCTTCTGATTTAATTATTTTGTATGGTGTACAATGTGTCTTCAATTAGACTGATATTGTAACTGTCATATTGTAGTTGTCATTGTTTTCTCTTGTTTGTTTCAGGTGGAGAAAGAGGGACTCAAGGGAGATCAGGTATATTCATATTTTACTTGCCATTTCATTGTTTTTATGTGGTACACTGAGTCTGAAGCTCATATCCGTATGTACCCACCAACACATACCTCTCTATGCTGTTTTGACAGGCTGTTAAATAAACCAGACATGAAACCAAACAGCCCTCTCCTCCTGATCCAAATCAATTTGATGAAGTGCACATTTTATTATGTAATTCGTCACGGAACAATGGCCCTGCCTAGGTCAGATTTACAATAGACCCAGGCCTACAGCAGTTTATATGAGGCCTTGTCAAAGGAAGAATGACAACTGCAGGAGTTATGTTGGAGAACTATGGGAGTTCCTAATATTGATGGTGTACGGACGTGTTATCATTGTGAATGACAACTGCAGGAGTTATGTTGGAGAACTATGGGAGTTCCTAATATTGATGGTGTACGGACGTGTTTTCATTGTGAATGACAACTGCAGGAGTTATGTTGGAGAACTATGGGAGTTCCTAATATTGATGGCGTACAGACGTGTTATCATTGTGAATGACAACTCTACAGTGTTCGTTGTAATTTGAAATGTTCAAAACATTGTTTGTTTGATTTAAAAAAATATATGTTTTTGGTAACACTTTACTTAAAGCCTGCCGATATAATGCTTCATAACTTGTTATAAGCATATATGAGTCTTTATATTGTGGCATAATCAAATCAAATCAAATTATATTGGTCACATACACATATTTAGCAGATGTTATTGTGGGTGTAGCGAAATGCTTGTATTCCTAGCTTAAACATTGCAGTAGTGTCTAACAGTGTAGTAGTATCTAACAGTGCAGTAGTATCTAACAGTGCAGTAGTATCTAACAGCACAGTAGTATCTAACAGTGCAGTAGTATCTAACAGTGCAGTAGTATCTAACAGTGCAGTAATATCTAACAGCACAGTAGTATCTAACAGTGCAGTAGTATCTAACAGTGCAGTAGTATCTAACAGTGCAGTAGTATCTAACAGCACAGTAGTATCTAACAGTGCAGTAGTATCTAACAGTGCAGTAGTATCTAACAGTGCAGTAGTATCTAACAGTGCAGTAGTATCTAACAGCACAGTAGTATCTAACAGTGCAGTAGTATCTAACAGTGCAGTAGTATCTAACAGTGCAGTAGTATCTAACAGTGCAGTAGTATCCAACAGTGCAGTAGTATCTAACGGTGCAGTAGTATCCAACAGTGCAGTAGAATCTAACAGTGCAGTAGAATCTAACAGTGCAGTAGTATCTAACAGTGCAGTAGTATCTAACAGTGTAGTAGTATCTAACAGCACAGTAGTATCTAACAGTAGTATCTAACAGTGCAGTAGTATCTAACAGTGCAGTAATATCTAACAGTGCAGTAGTATCTAACAGTGTAGTAGTATCTAACAGTGTAGTAGTATCTAACAGCACAGTAGTATCTAACAGTGCAGTAGTATCTAACAGTGCAGTAGTATCTAACAGTGCAGTAGTATCTAACAGTGCAGTAGTATCTAACAGTGCAGTAGTATCTAACAGTGCAGTAGTATCTAACAGTGCAGTAGTATCTAACAGTGCAGTAGTATCTAACAGTGCAGTAGTATCTAACAGTGCAGTAGTATCTAACAGTGCAGTAGTATCTAACAGTGCAGTAGTATCTAACAGTGCAGTAGTATCTAACAGTGCAGTAGTATCTAACAGTGCAGTAGTATCTAACAGTGCAGTAGTATCTAACAGTGCAGTAGTATCTAACAGTGCAGTAGTATCTAACAGTGCAGTAGTATCTAACAGTGCAGTAATATCTAACAGTGCAGTAGTATCTAACAGTGCAGTAGTATCTAACAGTGCAGTAGTATCTAACAGTGCAGTAATATCTAACAGTGCAGTAGTATCTAACAGTGCAGTAGTATCTAACAGTGCAGTAGTATCTAACAGTGCAGTAGTATCTAACAGTGCAGTAGTATCTAACAGTGCAGTAGTATCTAACAGCGCAGTAGTATCTAACAGTGCAGTAATATCTAACAGTGCAGTAGTATCTAACAGTGCAGTAGTATCTAACAGTGCAGTAATATCTAACAGTGCAGTAGTATCTAACAGTGCAGTAGTATCTAACAGTGCAGTAATATCTAACAGTAGTAATATCTAACAGTGCAGTAGTATCTAACAGTGCAGTAGTATCTAACAGTAGTATCTAACAGTAGTAATATCTAACAGTGCAGTAGTATCTAACAGTGCAGTAATATCTAACAGTGCAGTAGTATCTAACAGTGCAGTAGTATCTAACAGTGCAGTAGTATCTAACAGTGCAGTAGTATCTAACAGTGCAGTAATATCTAACAGTGCAGTAGTATCTAACAGTGCAGTAGTATCTAACAGCGCAGTAGTATCTAACAGTGCAGTAATATCTAACAGTGCAGTAGTATCTAACAGTGCAGTAGTATCTAACAGTGCAGTAGTATCTAACAGTGCAGTAGTATCTAACAGTGCAGTAGTATCTAACAGCGCAGTAGTATCAGTAACTAAGTGCAGTAGTATCTAACAGTGCAGTAGTATCTAACAGTGCAGTAGTATCTAACAGTGCAGTAGTATCTAACAGTGCAGTAGTATCTAGTGCAGTAATATCTAACAGTGCAGTAGTATCTAACAGTGCAGTAGTATCTAACAGTGCAGTAGTATCTAACAGTGCAGTAATATCTAACAGCGCAGTAGTATCTAACAGTGCAGTAGTATCTAACAGTGCAGTAGTATCTAACAGTGCAGTAGTATCTAACAATATCTAACAGTGCAGTAGTATCTAACAGTGCAGTAGTATCTAACAGTGCAGTAGTATCTAACAGTCAGTAGTATCTAACAGTGCAGTAGTATCTAACAGTGCAGTAGTATCTAACAGTGCAGTAGTATCTAACAGTGCAGTAGTATCTAACAGTGCAGTAGTATCTAACAGTGCAGTAGTATCTAACAGTGCAGTAGTATCTAACAGTGCAGTAGTATCTAACAGTGCAGTAGTATCTAACAGTGCAGTAGTATCTAACAGTGCAGTAGTATCTAACAGTGCAGTAGTATCTAACAGTGCAGTAGTATCTAACAGTGCAGTAGTATCTAACAGTGCAGTAGTATCTAACAGTGCAGTAGTATCTAACAGTGCAGTAATATCTAACAGTGCAGTAATATCTAACAGTGCAGTAGTATCTAACAGTGCAGTAGTATCTAACAGCGCAGTAGTATCTAACAGTGCAGTAATATCTAACAGTGCAGTAGTATCTAACAGTGCAGTAATATCTAACAGTGCAGTAGTATCTAACAGTGCAGTAATATCTAACAGTGCAGTAGTATCTAACAGTGCAGTAGTATCTAACAGTGCAGTAATATCTAACAGTGCAGTAGTATCTAACAGTGCAGTAGTATCTAACAGCGCAGTAGTATCTAACAGTGCAGTAATATCTAACAGTGCAGTAGTATCTAACAGTGCAGTAGTATCTAACAGTGCAGTAATATCTAACAGTGCAGTAGTATCTAACAGTGCAGTAGTATCTAACAGTGCAGTAGTATCTAACAGCACAGTAGTATCTAACAGTGCAGTAGTATCTAACAGTGCAGTAGTATCTAACAGCGCAGTAGTATCTAACAGTGCAGTAGTATCTAACAGTGCAGTAGTATCTAACAGCGCAGTAGTATCTAACAGTGCAGTAATATCTAACAGTGCAGTAGTATCTAACAGTGCAGTAGTATCTAACAGTGCAGTAGTATCTAACAGTGCAGTAGTATCTAACAGTGTAGTAGTATCTAACAGTGCAGTAGTATCTAACAGTGCAGTAATATCTAACAGTGCAGTAATATCTAACAGTGCAGTAATATCTAACAGTGCAGTAGTATCTAACAGCACAGTAGTATCTAACAGCGCAGTAGTATCTAACAGTGCAGTAGTATCTAACAGTGCAGTAGTATCTAACAGTGCAGTAGTGTCTAACAGTAGTATTTAACAGTGCAGTAGTGTCTAACAATAGTATCTAACAGTGCAGTAGTGTCTAACAGTAGTATTTAAAAGTGCAGTAGTATCTAACAGTGCAGTAGTGTCTAACAGTAGTATCTAACAGTGCAGTAGTATCTAACAGTGCAGTACTATCTAACAGTGCAGTAGTATATTACAGTGCAGTAGTATCTAACAGTGCAGTAGTATCTAACAGTAGTATCTAACAGCGCAGTAGTATCTAACAGTGCAGTAGTATCTAACAGTGTAGTAATATCTAACAGTGCAGTAGTATCTAACAGTGCAGTAGTATCTAACAGTAGTATCTAACAGTGCAGTAGTATCTAACAGTGCAGTAGTAACTAACAGTAGTATCTAACAGTGCAGTAGTATCTAACAGTAGTATCTAACAGTGCAGTAGTATCTAACAGTAGTATCTAACAGTGCAGTAGTATCTAACAGTACAGTAGTATCTAACAGTGCAGTAGTATCTAACAGTAGTATCTAACAGTGCAGTAGTATCTAACAGTGCAGTAGTATCTAACAGTAGTATCTAACAGTGCAGTAGTATCTAACAGTGCAGTAGTATCTAACAGTGCAGTAGTATCAAACAGTGCAGTAGTATCTAACAGTGCAGTAGTATCTAACAGTAGTATCTAACAGTGCAGTAGTATCTAACAGTGCAGTAGTATCTAACAGTGCAGTAGTATCTAACAGTGCAGTAGTATCTAGCAGTAGTATCTAACAGTGCAGTAGTATCAAACAGTGCAGTAGTATCTAACAGTAGTATCTAACAGTGCAGTAGTATCTAACAGTGCAGTAGTATCTAACAGTAGTATCTAAACATTTCACAACAATACACAGAAATCTAAAAGTAAAAGAATGGAATTAAGAAATATATAAATCTTAGGACAAGCAATGTTGGAGTGGCATTGACTAAAATACAGTAGAATAGAAAACAGTATATAGATATGACTAGTGTTCCATTATTAAAGTGGCCAGTGTTCCATTATTAAAGTGGCCAGTGATTCCATGTCTATGTATATATGTCAGCAGCCTCTGCAGGGTTGAGTAACCGGGTGGAAGCCGGCTAGTGGTGGCTGTTGAACAGTCTGATGGCCTTGGGATTGAAGCTGTTATTCAGTCTCTCGGTCCCAGCTTTGATGCACCTGTACTGACCTCTACTTCTCGATGATAGCGGGGTCAACAGGCCGTTACTCGGGTGGTTGATGTCCTTGATTATCTTTTTGGCCTTCCTGTGACATCGGGTGCTGTAGGTGTCCTGGAGGGCAGGCAGTATGATCCCAGTGATGCGTTGGGCAGACTGCACCACCCTCTGGAGAGCGCTGCGTTTGCGGGAGGTGCAGTTGCCGTACCAGGCGGTGATACAGCCTGACAGGATGCTCTCAATTGTGCATCTGTAAAAGTTTGTGAGGGTTTTAGGGGCCAAGACAAGGTTGAAGAGACACTGTTGCACCTTCTTCACCACGCTGTCTGAGTGGGTAGACCATTTCAGTGTCTGTGATGTGTCCTCCGAGGAACTTGAAGCTTTCCACCTTCTCCACTGCGGTCACATCAATGTGGATAGAGACTTGCTCCCTTCGCTGTTTCCTGAAGTCCACCATCAGCTCCTTTGTTTTGTTGACGTTGAGGGAGAGGTTGTTTTCCTGACACCACACTCCGAGGGCCCTCACCTCCTCCCTGTAGGCTGTCTTGTTATTGTGGTAATCAGGCCTACTACTGTTGTGTCATCTGCAAACTTGATGATTGAGTTGGAGGTGTCTTACACCTATGTACCTGTCTTAAACCTGTCTTACACCTATGTTACCAGTCTTACACCTGTCTTACACCTATGTTACCAGTCTTACACCTATGTAACCAGTCTTACACCTATATAACCAGTCTTACACCTATATAACCAGTCTTACACCTATGTTACCAGTCTTACACCTATATAACCATTCTTAGTCTTACACCTATATAACCAGTCTTACACCTATATAACCAGTCTTACACCTAATACCATAATAACCAGTCTTACACCTATGTAACCAGTCTTACACCTATATAACCAGTCTTACACCTATATAACCAGTCTTACACCTATATAACCAGTCTTACACCTATATAACCAGTCTTACACCTATATAACCAGTCTTACACCTATATAACCAGTCTTACACCTATATAACCAGTCTTACACCTATATAACCAGTCTTACACCTATATAACCAGTCTTACACCTATGTTACCAGTCTTACACCTATGTTACCAGTCTTACACCTATATAACCAGTCTTACACCTACCTATAACCAGTCTTACACCTATGTAACCAGTCTTACACCATGTAACCAGTCTTACACCTATATAACCAGTCTTACACCTATATAACCATGTAACCAGTCTTACACCTATATAACCAGTCTTACACCTATATAACCAGTCTTACACCTATATAACCAGTCTTACACCTATGTTTTACATCCAGGGTCCACCAGGCCTAACTGGAGTCTTACACCTAGCGCCAGCAATTAACCTTGAATGAAATCAAATCTAGGTATTTTCACCAATTAACCAGTCTTACACCTAGTAACCAGTCTTTACACCTATATAACCAGTCTTGGCATCTTAGTTGGGGAGAACACCTAGTGGTAATGACTTAGCAATCAGTGGAATCTTATCAAATACATCAAACACATGGATAACCAGTCTTATGCCTATGTTCCATTTGCTCTGTTCCAGCCATTATTATGAACCAGTCCTCCTGTCACCAGCATCCACTGGTGTGCTGAGAACAGTCTAACATCTGTCTCCATAGCAGCTTTATAAGCATCAAGCTGTTAACCCATAGCCTGATCCAGGATCTGTTTGTACTGCCTTTCTTACTCATATTGTCATTGACAACCGGTCTGGGATGAGGCCATGAGTTTACATCTGTCTCCACAGAAACAAGCTGGATACACACTCATTCCAACACTTACATGCCATCCAACCGGCCTATCTATGAGTCCATTGCTGTCCTTGTCGAGCCAATCTTCCTTTGGCATGGCAATGAGTAAAGGCATTGGTATGATAGCACAAACAGATCTGGCACCAGGCTAGCATCCAGCCCCTCTCTCTCTTATACAGAAGTCGACATTCACATTCAACAAATAGCAGAATATCAATGGCGTGTCAAACAGAGGAATGCTAGGCTATGTGTCCAGTTTACTGGTGCTATGAGAGGCCTAGACCGTGAAGCTTGGGTAACCAGTCAACACCCATAGCCTGGCCATACACAAATGACAGCCCTGCTCTGATACCCTTCTGTCTTCTGTCCCTAGGGATCCCCTGGGTTGCCAGGTCAGAAGGGGGCTCTAGGCAAAGAGGGAAAAAGGGTGAGTAAACGCCACGCACACAATCACACACAGGCACTGCTACTCTTTGTGTGGCCTTGGCTGGGCCTTTCTCCTGCTTCTGGACCCCTTCCCCTAGGGACTGCCTGACAACAGCTGAGGACAGCGTGTGGAGTGGATGTAGGGGCCTGAGTTGGCCTGGGTGGGCTTGGTAGGGTCGAGCCCTGGGTGAATGCTAATAGTTGGACTAGGTTTAATAAATGTCTCTGAGAGGTCAACATGACTGGCAGCACACGTGGCCAGTCCCAGCAGGCAGCTGTCCTAAGCAGTGTTATGTTTCCTATAAAGGGCCATACAGGGTTAAAAGAACAATGGCTGTGACTGTACAAATAAGAACATTCCAGTTCTACCCAGTTGGCCCACTTGGATTTCACCTCTTGCTACAGTCGAGCAGTCTTAGAGCTCTCACCAATTCCTAGAGGTACTGCAGTGGTCATTTAGCAGAGGCTCTTATCCAGAGCGACTTACAGTAGTGATTGTATACATCTTTTTACATTCAACTTAGCCTTGATTAAACTACAACATGCATGTTATGTTGCAGTGATCCTGTGATGCTTCAGATGCAGGATCTTCATTTGATTGTTGAGAGCTGAGATTGTGCCGTTATGTTGGTTTTCAAACGTAAGTGGTGTAAGTATAGTCTATTCACTTTAGAAGCCAATCCAAAAGATGACTTGTTAGAGGCCTGATTGGTCTCTCACTTTTTCTCCATCCCTAGCAAACACAGCTGGTTAATCAACTTGCATTCTAAACTGAAGATCATGATTAGGTGATTTTATTTATTTTATTTATTTCACCTTTATTTAACCAGGTAGGCTAGTTGAGAACAAGTTCTCATTTACAAATGCGACCTGGCCAAGATAAAGCATAGCAGTTCGACAGATACGACAACACAGTTACACATGGAATAAACAAACATACAGCCAATGATACAGTAGAAAAAAGTCTATATACAGTGTGTGCAAATGTGGTAAGATAAGGGAGGTAAGGCAATAAATATGCCATGGTGGCGATGTAATTACAATATACCAATAAACACTGGAGTGATTGATGTGCAGAAGATGAATGTGCAAGTAGAGATACTAAGATACTGGGGTGCAAAGGAGCAAAGGAGCAAGATAAATAAATAAATACAGTATGGGGATGAGGTAGTTGGATGGGCTTTTACAGATGAGCTATGTACAGGTGCAGTGATCTGTAAGCTGCTCTGACAGCTGGTGCTTAAAGTTAGTGAGGGAGATAGAAGCCTCCAGTTTCAGTGATTTTTGCAGTTATGTTTCCAGTCATTGGCAGCAGACAACTGGAAGAAAGGCGGCCAAATGAGGAATAGGCTTTGTGGGTGACCAGTGAGATATACCTGCTGTCAGCTCGTGCTACGGGTGGGTGCTGCTATGGTGACCAGTGAGCTGAGATAAGGCGGGGCTTTACCTAGCAGAGACTTGTAAATGACCTGAAGCCAGTGTGTCCGGTGACAAGTATGAAGCGAGGGCCAGCCAATGAGAGCGTACAGGTCGCAATGGTGGGTAGGATGTGGAGCTTTGGTGACAAAACAGATGGCACTGTGATAGACTGCATCCAATTTGTTGAGTAGAGTGTTGGAGGCTATTTTGTTAATGACATCGCTGAAGTCGAGGATCTGTAGGCTGGTCAGTTTTACAAGGGTATGTTTGGCAGCATGATTGAAGGATGCTTTGTTGCGACATAGGAAGCCAGATTCTAGATTTAATTTTGGATTGGAGATGCTGATTATGTGAGTTAAGGAGATTTTACAGTCTAACCAGACACCTAGGTAGTTTGTAGTTCTCCATATTCTAAGTCAGAGCCTGGCCAGAGTAGTGATGCTGGACGGGTGGGCAGGTGCGGGCAACACAGTTGAAGAGCATGCATTAAAGTTTTTACATTTAAGAGCAGTTGGAGGCAAGTTGGAGGACAGTTGTATGGCATTGAAGCTCGTCTGGAGGTAAGATAACACAGTGTCCAAAGAAGGCCATAAATATACAGAATGGTGTCGTCATGTAAGGTGGATGACAATATACCAACAAAGAACTGGACATCATTGATGTGCAGAAGAGAAGAGAGTCTGCCTGAGAACTTGAACCCTGTGGCACCCCAAAGGATTGCCAGAGGAGCCAGACATCAGGCCCTACCGATTTGACACTGAACTCTGTCTACAGATGTAGCTATGAACCTGGCAGTGATCTGTAAGCTGACTTAAATGCTGGTGCTTAAATGTTAGTGCAGTCTGGAGATAAGAAGCCTCCAGTTTGGTGATTGACAGGGTCGTTCCAGTCCTTGGCAGCAGACGATGAAGATGGCCGCACAGTAATAGTCTCTTATCGATGGTGGTTATGATAAAATTTAGGACCTTGGGTGTGGCTGAGGTGACCATGACTGGCTCTGAAACCAGATTGCATAGCCGGAGAAGGCGTGGGATTCGAAATGGTTGGTAATCTGTTTGTTAACTTGCTTTTGAATGACCTTAGAAAGGCAGCCATATACTGTAGGTCTGAGCAGTTTGGTTCTAGAGTGTCTCCCCTTTGAAGATGGGGATGAGAGCGTACAGCTTTCCAATCTTTGGGAATGTGGAGCTTTGGTGACAAAAAGAGCACTGTGAACAGGCTCCAATTTGTTAATAGAGTGTTGGAGGCATTTTTTTGACAGATAATTTTAGGATCTGTAGGCTGGTCAGATTTTACCCGGCTGATTACTGGAGTCAGGTGTGTTTGCTGGGGCTGGGGCAAAACTGTGACACCAATCAGGCCCTCGAGGACTGGAATTGGCCACCTTGTGTTAGAGGAATGTGATTGTTGTTCCCAACCTCGAGGGGCCTGATTGGTGTCACAGTTTTGCCCCAGCCCCAGCAAACACACCTGACTCCAGTAATCAGCCGGGCGAGACAATCTGGACCATCTCTTTCTAAAATTATCTGTCAAAATTGTTGCAACCCCTGTTACTAGCCTGTTCAACCTCTCTTTCATGTAGAAGATAACCGTCATAACATAAACCACCACTCAGCCCTCAATAAATCTTCTGGAACAGCCCAATGTCCATAACTGAGCCAGTATCGTCATCTGTGAAGAAATAATCATTGACTGCCGTAATCGGTGTCCTTGTTTGTAATAGTTTGTTATGACGTCAGAGCCAGACTCTCAGAGGGCAGGGGGAGCCTCGTATGACCATATTACACACTTACTACACACTTATTACACATATTACACACTCCATCTGTCATTGATGACTCAGTCAGACGTCATAACAAACTATGACTCAGTCAGACGTCATAACAAACTATGACTCAGTCAGACTTCATAACAAACTATTACAAACAAGGACACCGATTATGGCAGTCAATTATTATTTCTTCACAGACGCTACTGGCTCAGTTAAGGACATTGGGCTACAGAAGATTTATTGAGGGCTGAGTGGTGGTTTATGTAGAAGTAGTGATTCATTCAGAAGTGGGCCAAGTAAGTCTGCCTTCCGGATTAGTCAATGCTGCGAAACGATACTCTTCGAGACATCTGGGCCCGTATTCACAAAGAGGCTCAGAGTCAGAGTACAGATCTAGGATCAGGTCTCCTCTGTCAATATAACCATATTCATTATGATCTGAAAGGGAAACTGATCCTATATCAGCACTTCTACACTAAGGGGCTTTGCGAATTTGAGCCATGGGCAACAATAGCATTTCCCTAGTAGGCTAGTTACAATACTATAAACAGTTTATATCTATACACTGAGTGGACAAAACATTAAGAACACCTGTTCTTTCCATGACATAGACTGACCAGGTGAATCCAGGTGAAAGACATGATCCCTTATTGATGTCACTTGTTAAATCCACTTCAATCAGTGTAGATGAAGGGGAGGAGACAGGTTAAAGAATGATTTTAAGCCTTGAGACAATTGAGACATAAATTGTAGGTTGAATGGGCAAGACAAAATATTTAAGTTATTTTGAACGGGGTATGGTAGTAGGTGCCAGGCACACCAGTTTGGGTCAAGAACTGCAACGCTGCTGGGTTATTTACGCTCAACAGTTTCCTGTGTGTATCAAGAATGGTCACCACCCAAAGGACATCCAGCCAACTTGACACAACTGTGGGAAGCATCGGAGTCAACATGGGGCAGCATCCCTGTAGAACGCTTTCAACACCTTTCCATGACCCGAGTCCATGACCCGATGAATTGAGGCTGTTCTGAGAGCAAAAGGGGAGAGTGGGGGGTCCTTAATAAGGAAGGTATTCTTAAAGTTTGGTACACTGTGTATATCAACAGTTTAGTGCTATTCCTGAACTTTTCCGTAGCTCTCACTGACACTGCATGAACTAACAGTGAATCACATTCTCAATGCAAGAATTCCTGGACAGAAAAAGAGAATTGAAATCGGAAGTTAGTTAGAGCTGATGGCTGGTGCTACTGTTTATATCCTCACACCAGAAGTGGAACGTTGCAACATAGCGTATCTGACCTCGGAGGCAACTGAATCGTTCAGTGTCAAAGGTCACAATTATAGTGTGACCTCTATGAGAACTTGAACATAATGTCCCATTTCTACCCAATCATAACCCCTTTAATTGGTTTCAGTCTGTGTTTGGAGTCCAATTGGAGTCCAATCAGCATGTTGTAATGTTTCCTTGCTGGGTTTGGACCACTGTTCATTAAAAGCAGTGAGCCCCATAAGGGAATAAAGTAGCATTTAAACTAATGGCTTATTGAGTGTGGAACATGCCTGGGTTCAAATATGATTTGTTTTCTTTCTTTTTAACTACACTTCATTTGAGCTCGCCTGGCGTGATGTGTCTAGTGGAATAAGCAAAAACCCTGTCAACTGGCACTCCAGTCAGGCTCATTCAAATGCTTTTTGTTGTTGTTGTTGAAAGAACTCAAATACTAATTGAACCCAGGTCAGGTGTGGAAGGGTATCTCCTTCAGTAGTAATGTGTTAGTGGGGTAGAGTCGTTACACTAAGCCAGTCGACCATTTGAATCAGTGTCAAAAAATGTTGTTCTGTTGAAGACACACACAACCTCTCTATTAATACCCAGGATGGGTCCCGAATGGAGTCCTGTTCCCTGCTGTATGTAGGACACTACTTCTGACCAGAGCCCTATGGGGTAGTGCACTACTTCTGACCAGAATGAGGAGTGCCTGTTGACCAGAGCCCTATGGGGTAGTGCACTATGCCCTATGAGGTAGTGCACTACTTCTGACCAGAGCCCTATGCACTACTTCTGGTAGTGCACTACTTCTCACCAGAGCCCTATGAGGTAGTGCACTACTTCTGACCAGAGCCCTATGAGGTAGTGCACTACTTCTGACCAGGTAGTGCACTACTTCTGACCAGAGCCCTATGAGGTAGTGCACTACTTCTAGCCCTTGAGGTGACCAGAGCCCTATGACCAGAGCCCTATGAGGTAGTGCACTACTTCTGACCAGAGCCCTATGATGTAGTGCACTACTTCTGACCAGAGCCCTATGAGGTAGTGCACTACTTCTGACCAGAGCCCTATGGGGTAGTGCACTACTTCTGAATAGTACAAAGAGTTCCATTTGGGCCGCAGAATCTGTCTTTGATGGCTGCTGGCCTGCATGGCTTCCTGGTTACTATGAATGTGGTTAAATTTCAACTCAAGGGTGCACCAATCAGCTTTAGGGGGTTAAAGCTCTGAGCCTGTCACAGGTAGCCCAGGGAAGTTGTTGATCAACCTTGGAAGCCTGTGGTTTAAGGAAGGGAAAGAAGACTTATTATTGGGGTCGGGTCTCTCTCTCTCACTCTCTCTCTCTCTCTCTCTCTCTCTCTCTCTCTCTCTCTCTCTCTCTCTCTCTCTCTCTCTCTCTCTCTCTCTCTCTCTCTCTCTCTCTCTCTCTCTCTCTCTCTCTCTCTCTCTCACTGTAATATATAATAATAATAATATATGCCATTTAGCAGACGCTTTTATCCAAAGCGACTTACAGTCATGTGTGCATACATTCTACGTATGGGTGGTCCCGGGAATCGAACCCACTACCCTGGCGTTACAAGCGCCATGCTCTACCAACTGTGCTACAGAAGGACACTTCTCCAGAAGGCCAGTTGATATCTCTCACCCAATTAACAACCCTCGCCCAACATTACACATTAGTTTTACGCCTTGTGAGTTTCCAGACCTGGGTTCAAATACTACTGAAAATCATTTAAAATACTTTCACTGTGCTTGACTGAGTTAGCCAATGCGCAATGCAACCAGTAGAATAGTCCCACATTTGCACGTCTGGCACTTCAGGGAGGGTAACGCTCGACAGTATTTGAACGATTTCAAATAGTATTTGAACCCAGGTCTGCCTTTCACACCTTCTGGGTTTCCACTTGGTAAGGTGGCCTCAGCTGCCAAGGAATCTCCTGACTTCACTGTCTCTCTCTCACTCAGGACCTTTACGGAGGACACGGAAGTATCAAGCTTCCTATCAAGGTATTGGATTAGACATTTGATTTGGGGTATAAGCTGTCGTCCAACCCAGACCCTCTCACACTGTCTGCTTCTGTTCAGTTGAAGAAAAACAACCGATCAGGCCCCTACCGTACGTCTCCCTTTAGAGAGACGTAGTGGGCGTTGGAACAGGTGGGAACAGGGGAACAGGGGAACAGGTGGGAACAGGGGAACAGGGAAACAGGGGAACAGGTGGGAACAGGGGAACAGGGAAACAGGGGAACAGGTGGGAACAGGTGGGAACAGGGGAACAGGGGAACAGGGAAACAGGGGAACAGGGGAACAGGTGGGAACAGGTGAACAGGGGAACAGGGGAACATGGAAACAGGGAAACAGGGAAACAGGGAAACAGGGCAACAGGGCAACAGGGCAACAGGTGGGAACAGGGGAACAGGGAAACAGGGAAACAGGGAAACAGGGAACAGGGAAACAGGGGAACAGGGAAACAGGTGGGAACAGGGGAACAGGGGAACAGGGGAACAGGTGGGAACAGGGGAACAGGGGAACAGGTGGGAACAGGGGAACAGGTGGGAACAGGGGAACAGGTGGGAACAGGGGAACAGGGGAACAGGTGGGAACAGGGGAACAGGTGGGAACAGGGGAACAGGTGGGAACAGGGGAACAGGGGAACAGGTGGGAACAGGGGAACAGGTGGGAACAGGGGAACAGGGGAACAGGTGGGAACAGGGGAACAGGTGGGAAACAGGGGAACAGGGAAACAGGTGGGGAACAGGGGAACAGGGGAACAGGTGGGAACAGGGAAACAGGGAAACAGGTGGGAACAGGGGAACGGGGGGAACAGGGGAACAGGTGGGAACAGGGGAACAGGGGGAACAGGGGAACAGGGGAACAGGTGGGAACAGGGGAACAGGGGAACAGGTGGGAACAGGGAACAGGTGGGAACAGGGGAACAGGTGGGAACAGGGGAACAGGTGGGAACAGGGGAACAGGTGGGAACAGGGGAACAGGTGGGAACAGGGGAACAGGGGAACAGGTGGGAACAGGGGAACAGGTGGGAACAGGGAACAGGTGGGAACAGGGGAACAGGTGGGAACAGGGGAACAGGTGGGAACAGGGGAACAGTGGGAACAGGGGAACAGGTGGGAACAGGGAACAGGGGAACAGGTGGGAACAGGGGAACAGGGAACAGGTGGGAACAGGTGGGAACAGGGGAACAGTGGGAACAGGTGGGAACAGGGGAACAGGGGAACAGGTGGGAACAGGGGAACAGGGAAACAGGGGAACAGGTGGGAACAGGGGAACAGGGGAACAGGAGCAGAGAAGGAAAGGGTGTATTTGAATCATTTCTGGTCAAAGACGTATTCATGGACCTTTATTTATACAGGCTACTCTCATTGAGACAAATCTCTTTTACAG
This sequence comes from Oncorhynchus keta, assembly GCF_023373465.1. Lineage (NCBI taxonomy): Eukaryota > Metazoa > Chordata > Actinopteri > Salmoniformes > Salmonidae > Oncorhynchus > Oncorhynchus keta. The sequence continues at coordinate 32,244 of NW_026282606.1, forward strand.
GGGAGACCTGTTCATATATATATAAAATGGGTGGTTCGAGCCCTGAATGCTGATTGGCTGACAGCCGTGGTATATCAGACCGTAGACCGCGGATATGACATAACATGCTCTAATTACGTGGGTGACCAGTTTATAATAGCAATAAGGCATGGGGTGGTACATGGCCAAAATACCACTGCTAAGGGACGTGGTATATTGCCTAAGACTATCCCTTAGCCGTGGTATATTGGCCATATACCACACCCCCTCATGCCTTATTGCTTAAATATAGCACAGGAGGATGTCAAGTCAGTATAATTCGGTCCTTCACTGTCCTCCATGTGACTCCATAATAAATCACAACACAGTTCTATATCTCTGCTTGATCACATGACTTTAATGGTTGACCTTAACAACACGTCAGGATGGCAGGATGTACACTGTCATACAGTATGCAGGGAAAATGACAAACGCTTTGGAGTTGGACTTTGTAGTCATTAAGGTGGTGGTGTGTGTGTGTGTGTGTGTGTGTGTGTGTGTGTGTGTGTGTGTGTGTGTGTGTGTGTGTGTGTGTGTGTGTGTGTGTGTGTGTGTGTGTTGTTTTCAATATTAAAGCCTTGCGTCTGCATCACACCATGGTGCAGGGTAGCACCATTAATAGTCATGTGACTTGCTTGCCATCCATTATGCATACAGTAGCACTGACATAGAATGGCAGTCTAGGGCTGTGTCACAAATGACTCTCTATTACCTATATA
>NW_026282607.1:0-3836 GCF_023373465.1 Oncorhynchus keta
GAACAGCCACTTACAATAGTGCATCTAAATCTTTTAGGGGGAGGGGGGTGAGAAGGATTACTTTACCCTATCCTAGGTATTCCTTGAAGAGGTGGGGTTTCAGGTGTCTCCGGAAGGTGGTGATTGACTCCGCTGTCCTGGCGTCGTGAGGGAGTTTGTTCCACCATTGGGGGCCAGAGCAGCGAACAGTTTTGACTGGGCTGAGCGGAACTGTACTTCCTCAGTGGTAGGGAGGCGAGCAGGCCAGAGGTGGATGAACGCAGTGCCCTTGTTTGGGTGTAGGGCCTGATCAGAGCCTGAGGTACTGAGGTGCCGTCCCTCACAGCTCCGTAGGCAAGCACCATGGTCTTGTAGCGGATGCGAGCTTAACTGGAAGCCAGTGGAGAGAGCGGAGGAGCGGGGTGACGTGAGAGAACTTGGGAAGGTTGAACACCAGACGGGCTGCGGCGTTCTGATGAGTTGTAGGGGGTTTAATGGCACAGGCAGGGAGCCCAGCCAACAGCGAGTTGCAGTAATCAAGACGGAGATGACAAGTGCCTGGATTAGGACCTGCGCCGCTTCCTGTGTGAGGCAGGGTCGTACTCTGCGGATGTTGTAGAGCATGAACCTACAGGAACGGGACACCGCCTTGATGTTAGTTGAGAACGACAGGGTGTTGTCCAGGATCACGCCAAGGTTCTTAGCGCCTGGGAGGAGGACACAATGGAGTTGTCAACCGTGATGGCGAGATCATGGAACGGGCAGTCCTTCCCCGGGAGGAAGAGGAGCTCCGTCTTGCTGAGGTTCAGCTTGAGGTGGTGATCCGTCATCCACACTGATATGTCTGCCAGACATGCAGAGATGCGATTCGCCACCTGGTCATCAGAAGGGGGAAAGGAGAAGATTAATTGTGTGTCGTCAGCATAGCAATGATAGGAGAGACCATGTGAGGTTATGACAGAGCCAAGTGACTTGGTGTATAGCGAGAATAAGAGAGGGCCTAGAACAGAGCCCTGGGGACACCAGTGGTGAGAGCGCGTGGTGAGGAGACAGATTCTCGCCACGCCACCTGGTAGGAGCCACCTGTCAGGTAGGACGCAATCCAAGCGTGGGCCGCGCCGGAGATGCCCAACTCGGAGAGGGTGGAGAGGAGGATCTGATGGTTCACAGTATCGAAGGCAGCCGATAGGTCTAGAAGGATGAGAGCAGGAGAGAGAGTTAGCTTTAGCAGTGCGGGAGCGCCTCCGTGATACAGAGAAGAGCAGTCTCAGTTGAATGACTAGTCTTGAAACCTGACTGATTTGGATCAAGAAGGTCATTCTGAGAGAGATAGCGGTAGAGCTGGCCAAGGACGGCACGCTCAAGAGTTTTGGAGAGAAAAGAGAGAAGGGATACTGGTCTGTAGTTGTTGACATCGGAGGGATCGAGTGTAGGTTTTTTCAGAAGGGGTGCAACTCTCGCTCTCTTGAAGACGGGAGGGACGTAGCCAGCGGTCAGGGATGAGTTGATGAGCGAGGTGAGGTAAGGGAGAAGGTCTCCGGAAATGGTCTGAGAAGAGAGGAGGGGATAGGGTCAAGCGGGCAGGTTGTTGCGGCCGGCCGTCACAAGACGCAAGATTTCATCTGAGAGAGAGGGGAGAAAGAGGTCAGAGCATAGGGTAGGGGCAGTGTGAGCAGAACCAGCGGTGTCGTTTGACTTAGCAAACGAGGATCGGATGTCGTCGACCTTCTTTTCAAAATGGTTGACGAAGTCATCTGCAGAGAGGGGGAGGGGGGGGGAGGATTCAGGAGGGAGGAGAAGGTGGCAAAGAGCTTCCTAGGGTTAGAGGCAGATGCTTGGAATTTAGAATGGTAGAAAGTGGCTTTAGCAGCAGAGACAGAGGAGGAAAATGTAGAGAGGAGGGAGTGAAAGGATGCCAGGTCCGCAGGGAGGCGAGTTTTCCTCCATTTCCGCTCGGCTGCCCGGAGCCCTGTTCTGTGAGCTCGCAATGAGTCGTCGAGCCACGGAGCGGGAGGGGAGGACCGAGCCGGCCTGGAGGATAGGGGACATAGAGAGTCAAAGGATGCAGAAAGGGAGGAGAGGAGGGTTGAGGAGGCAGAATCAGGAGATAGGTTGGAGAAAGTTTGAGCAGAGGGAAGAGATGATAGGATGGAAGAGGAGAGAGTAGCGGGGGAGAGAGAGCGAAGGTTGGGACGGCGCGATACCATCCGAGTAGGGGCAGTGTGGGAAGTGTTGGATGAGAGCGAGAGGGAAAAGGATACAAGGTAGTGGTCGGAGACTTGGAGGGAGTTGCAATGAGGTTAGTGGAAGAACAGCATCTAGTAAAGATGAGGTCAAGCGTATTGCCTGCCTTGTGAGTAGGGGGAAGGTGAGAGGGTGAGGTCAAAAGAGGAGAGGAGTGGAAAGAAGGAGGCAGAGAGGAATGAGTCAAAGGTAGACGGGGGAGGTTAAAGTCGCCCAGAACTGTGAGAGGTGAGCCGTCCTCAGGAAAGGAGCTTATCAAGGCATCAAGCTCATTGGATGAACTCTCCGAGGGAACCTGAGGGCGATAAATGATAAGGATGTTAAGCTTGAAAGGGCTGGTAACTGTGACAGCATGGAATTCAAAGGAGGCGATAGACAGATGGGTAAGGGGAGAAAGAGAGAAAGACCACTTGGGAGAGATGAGGATCCCGGGTGCCACCACCCCGCTGACCAGAAGCTCGGGTGTGCGAGAACACGTGGGCGGACGAGGAGAGAGCAGTAGGAGTAGCAGTGTTATCTGTGGTGATCCATGTTTCCGTCAGTGCCAAGAAGTCAAGGACTGGAGGGAGGCATAGGCTGAGATGAACTCTGCCTTGTTGGCCGCAGATCGGCAGTTCCAGAGGCTACCGGAGACCTGAACTCCACGTGGGTCGTACGCGCTGGGACCACCAGATTAGGTGGCCGCGGCCACGCGGTGTGGAGCGCTTGTATGGTCTGTGCAGAGAGGAGAGAACAGGGATAGACAGACACATAGTTGACAGGCTACAGAAAAGGCTACGCTAATGCAAGGAGATTGAATGACAAGTGGACTACACGTCTCGAATGTTCAGAAAGCGTTTACGTAGCAAGAATCTTATTGACTAAAATGATTAAAATGATACAGTACTGCTGAAGTAGGCTAGCTGGCAGTAGCTGCGTTGTTGACACTACGCTAATCAAGTCGCTCCGTTGAGTGTAATAGTTTCTACAGTGCTGCTATTCGGGGCTAGCTGGCTAGCTAGCAGTGTTGTTTACGTTACGCTATGCTAAAAGAACGACAATAGCTGGCTAGCTAACCCAGGAAATCGCTCTAGACTACACAATTATCTTTGAAACAAAGACGGCTATGTAGCTAGCTATGTAGCTAGCTACGATCAAACAAATCAAACCGTTGTACTGTAATGAAATGAAAATGTGATACTACCTGACCGGGTTGTTGAATTCAAACAGTAGACGTGTGGTGACGTTGGCTAGCTGTTAGCTGTTAGCTGTTGGCTAGCTAGCAGAGTCTCCTACGTTAAGGACGACAAACAGCTGGCTAGCGAACCTCAGTGAATTAAGATAATCACTCCAAGACTACACACACTAAACTACACAATTATCTTGGAAACAAAGACAGCTATGTAGCTAGCTAACACTCAAACTAATCAAGTCGTTCAGTTGAGTGAATAGCACTACAGTGATGCTAATCTGTGTGCGTTAGCTAGCGTTGCTAGCTCCTGGGCGAATAGCAGTGAAGGCTACGTTAGGGCGATTTCAACAAATACGATAATTATGCAATTATCTCTGATACAAGGACGGCTATGTAGCTAGCTAAGAAGAATTGCTAAGATTAGACAAATCAACCGTTGTAC
>NW_026282608.1:0-2319 GCF_023373465.1 Oncorhynchus keta
TCTGTATTTCAATGTTGCAACTTGCTGAAAACTGTCCACAATGTTCATTTCATCTCAAATAGACAGCACATACAAAATTGGACATCCAGAGTGCATCAAACATGATTTAGAGCTTGTTTATGGAAAAAACGTTTTTTCTGTATTTCAATGCTGCAACTTGCTGAAAATTGTCCACAATTTTAATTTCATCTCAAATAAGACAGCACAGCAAAAATTGGACATCCAGAGTGCATCAAACATGATTTAGAGCTTGTTTATGGAAAAAACTTTTTTTCTGTATTTCAATGTTGCAACTTGCTGAAAACTGTCCACAATGTTCATTTCATCTCAAATAGACAGCACAGACCAAATTGGACATCCAGAGTGCATCAAACATGATTTAGAGCAGGGGTGTCAAACTCATTTCGCATCGTGGGCCACATACGGCCTAGGGAGATGTCAAGTGGGCCGGACCATTAAAATTATACCATACTCTGCTATAAATAACCAAAATATCATGTCTTTCCTTTGTTTTGGTGTAAAGAAGCACAAGAACATTAGGAAAATATTGAAATTTAATGAACTATCCTTTTACAAAACATTTCATGAAACACCTCATATTTCCTTAGACAAATGTGCAATTTACTTTTATCATTCACAAATATGCATTGCAACTGATCCCACTGATTGTACAAAGGCACAAAACTTTAATTGGTACTGAAAATATAGTAATGCACTTTAAGATTAAATGAGACTTTTAAAGAAAGGGAATTTTTAAACCACTTACACATACGCATATAAAATCTAAAATGTAATCCCTGCGTACACCTTACAAAACTAAGGAGAGTGATTTTAAATGTGTAATGAAGAAAGTGTTAGCCTGTCCTGTAAATCTGTAAACTTCATACATGAAACATATACACATACAATACATACTGGAAATGTATGGAGTTGTATGAACAGTAGAATTCCATCACACAACTTTTGTTTTGAAGCTGCTGACTAACATTAAAGTGCACATTTTTTAAATCACCACAGTAAGGATTCATCTTCACAGAGCTGTATTCTTTCAATGCAAACAGTATCTAAGGCAGCATTTTAAAGGTGTTAGTCTAGTCTGGACTTGTATTTGTACCTGAAACTTGGCATCTTTGGCCTGTACAAGTGCATCAACACCAGGTGTCATGTCCTGACTAGCTGTCACTTTCAGAATGTCATTTAAGTGCTTGTTTGTGAGCCTTGAAGCATTTTTGTTTTATTGATATTCATCACTGAGAAAATTTGTTCACAAAGGTAGGTTGTCCCAAACATGCACAAATTTTTAGCAGCCAGGGCTGTTAATTTGGGGTACCCTGGTAGTAGATACTGATAAAATCTGTCCAGACCTAGAGGCAAATTTGCCCTTCAAATCTGCCGAGTATTCCTCGTTTCAGGCTAATATTGGCAAAAGCTTGTCGCCTCGGGACATACAAGTTCAGCCGCCTTCATCATGCATCGTTTAACAAAGTCACATTCCTGAATACTGGCTTCGATGCTAATGCTATTTCCGCTAGCAATTAGGTAGCTGGCTTTTACCGCTGCTTCACTGACTTCTCGGCTCTGGATGAAAGTTGACTGCTGTTTTCCTCAGACCCGCCAGCAATTAGATTAATCTTATCTCTTCTCAGTTGTCCTTGCAAGCGTCATATTTTTCGCTGTGATGAGTCGTAGTGGCGTCGAATATTATATTCCTTCAATACCGAAACTTGTTGCAAACACACCAAGCACAAAGGTTTTCCGTGCATCTCTGTAAATAATAGGACGTGGTCCATTTTTCTTGAAAATTCTACACTCCTTATCTACTTTTCTCTCCGTTTTTGGATAACGACATTTTGGCTAATGATATTAACAACGATACGTAAACAAAGCAGCAGATGGCGCATTGATACCGCTCTGCTGTTTTCAGTCTGTCTCAGTGATGCGGCTTGTCTTCTACTCTGATGGAAAGAGTGCGCCCCTTAGCGGATAATCCATGAATTGCAGCGAATTAAAAATATTAATTCCATGTCTTTTATGCATTTTTTCCACTTTCAAATTATCCTGCGGGCCTGATCGGTCCTCCTTGGGGCCGCCGGTTCTGCCCAAGGGCCGTATGTTTGACACCCTGATTTAGAGCTTGTTTATGGAAAAAAACGTTTTTCTGTATTTCAATGTTGCAACTTCTGCTGAACACTGTACACAATGTTCATTTCATCTCAAATAGACAGCACATACAAAATTGGACATCCAGAGTGCATCAAACATTTTTTAGAGCTTGTTTATGGAAAAAACGTTTTTCTGTATTTCAATGTTGCAACTTGC
>NW_026282609.1:0-3151 GCF_023373465.1 Oncorhynchus keta
AGAGCACCACTCCCTCTATAAGCACCACTCCCTCTATAAGCACCACTCCCTCTAGAGTACCACTCCCTCTATAAGCACTCCCTATATAAGCACTCCTCTAGAGCACCACTCCCTCTATAAGCACCACTCCTCTAGAGTACCACTCCCTCTATAAGCACCACTCCCTCTATAAGCACCACTCCCTCTAGAGCACCACTCCCTCTATAAGCACCACTCCCTCTAGAGTACCACGCCCTCTAGAGCACCACTCCCTCTATAAGCACCACTCCCTCTATAAGCACCACTCCCTCTAGAGCACCACTCCCTCTATAAGCACCACTCCCTCTATAAGCACCACTCCCTCTATAAGCACCACTCCCTCTAGAGCACCACTCCCTCTATAAGCACCACTCCCTCTAGAGCACCACTCCCTCTATAAGCACCACTCCCTCTAGAGTACCACTCCCTCTATAAGCACCACTCCCTCTAGAGCACCACTCCCTCTATAAGCACCACTCCCTCTAGAGTACCACTCCCTCTAGAGCACCACTCCCTCTATAAGCACCACTCCCTCTAGAGCACCCCTCTATAAGCACCACTCCCTCTAGAGTACCACTCCCTCTATAAGCACCACTCCCTCTATAAGCACCACTCCCTCTATAAGCACCACTCCCTCTAGAGCACCACTCCCTCTATAAGCACCACTCCCTCTATAAGCACCACTCCCTCTAGAGCACCACTCCCTCTATAAGCACCACTCCCTCTATAAGCACCACTCCCTCTAGAGCACCACTCCCTCTATAAGCACCACTCCTCTATAAGCACCACTCTAGAGCACCACTCCCTCTATAAGCACCACTCCCTCTAGAGCACCACTCCCTCTATAAGCACCACTCCTCTAGAGCACCACTCCCTCTATAAGCACCACTCCCTCTAGAGCACCACTCCCTCTATAAGCACCACTCCCTCTAGAGCACCACTCCCTCTATAAGCACCACTCCCTCTAGAGCACCACTCCCTCTATAAGCACCACTCCCTCTATAAGCACCACTCCCTCTATAAGCACCACTCCCTCTAGAGTACCACTCCCTCTATAAGCACCACTCCCTCTAGAGACAACCATTCATCCAAATGATCTTAACTTGTCATCTGGTATTATTGGATGGTTCATATCCGGTAATGCCTCTGCCCGGAGGATCTTTCCAGGTACAGGTTTCGGAGTGAAAACCTCTCCAGGAACAGGGTTGGAGAACCCTGCCCTAGTGAACCAAGCCTATTGCCTGCCACCTCACGTGTTATTCTGAGAACTAGAAGGATCTAGAGGGGAGTATTATTAAGTCATATGTAACACTCCATTCAGTTACCTTGGAATACACCTACTGTAAGAGCTATATGGCAAATGATTGACAAACCTCTAGCTAGCTACTGTGACTGCCTTATTAACCTGTTAAAAACAAATTAGATTCATTTTGTTCCTAACTACCGTATACTTAGAACCATCATAATGTCAATACCGTTAACTGAATCCAGTGTTATTGGGTGGTTAAGAGCGCTCACTCTATTTTGTGTCAAAATCCAACTGCCTATTAGAACACTTGAGAGGAGGTGGTGTCCTGATTGGCTAGCTCGGTGTAGGGTGAAGTTGCCCCTAGATGCTGATCTCAGGAAAATGTAGCATTTTGCCAACTCATGGTTAAGGTCAGGACTGGGGGAGCGAAGCTGATCCTGGGTCTGTACCTAGAACCACCCTGGAGCGCTGAGTCCATGATGGCCTCAGTTCTTCCCTTCCTGCCTGGCCAGCTGTGTTTCTATCTGTGCAGCAGAACGACACAGCAACAATGGCAGGAAGAGCTGACGTAAGGCCCCTGGCTGGCCCCACCGTGGGCTGGCCCCTCAGTCTCCCCACCATGCCAAGACATTGTGTTGGTTTCAGGGTGAATTTCAATGCTGCAGGTCCCTGACCTTTTCTCTAAAACACTGGGGATGAGTCCCAAACTGCACCTTTTTCCCTATATAGTGCACTACGATTGACCAGAGCCCTATGGACCCTGGTCAAAGTACTGTAGGTCACTATATAGGGATCCATTTGGGACACAGCCTGGAGCAGGTTTGGTTACTGTAACCCTGCTTGTCATAATTCACCACAATGAGCGCGACTCTACTGTACACGGCCTTGGCCTTAAATGCCATCTTAGATGTGATAACAACACCTCCTTGTCGTTGTGTGTTCTTTCAGTAAATGTCACCTTCTTATTCAATAGGACTAACTCTTCTACTTCAAGTGGGTGTCTCAAGTAGGGCTGTGCCCTCAAACCTATTTTTATTCTCAACCTTTTTAATATAGCCCACATCAAAAGAAAGGAGAACATGTTTTGTTTTGTTGGTGGGATCTGAGTATGACCAAGAGGCAAAGATCTGAGTTGGGTTTATGTCATTGAAAATAAGAATTTGTTCTTAACTGACTTGCCTAGTTAAATAAATAAAAAAGTGAGGTGATGCTTCTTGAAAACTTTACAGCTTGACTAATTCTTAAAGGAAAATACCACTCAAAAATATGTTTTTATTACAGGATCTGTCTTGAATGTGGTCTGAATGCTAAAGCAACATGTTCTGAAATGCAGGTAGAAAAACATTTCCTTCATGAAGAATAATAATGTATTCTACACCTCTTCTAGTCTGTTACCGTTGTCGTTCTATGCTTTGCATTTTCAGGGGCAGCTGTGTACTTATCTCTGTGTACTTATCTCTGTGTACTTATCTCTGTGTACTTATCTCTGTGTACTTATCTCTGTGTATACTCGTATTGTTCCCTCTAACGCAGTTGTAATCTATAGCACCTATATAGAAAATTCACTTGCTGAGCATTTTTCATTCCAAGCCTACCAGGACAAATCCATTTTGAACACAGAGATAACTCTCCACAGTAAAGTACATACAGTATCTTAGCACTAAAGCCAGTGTCCTACATGTTGTTGTGAATGGGTGATTTTTCATGTCTGCCAGCACAGCATAATGTATGGTACTGTGTTGATATAGAAGGTTATTGCTGCCTGGTCGTAAATATTCCACAAGCTTATGTTTCCCTATGTTAGATAGCTCCTATGTTTCCCTATGTTAGATAGCTCCTATGTTTCCCTATGTTAGATAGCTCCTATGTTTCCCTATGTTAGAT
>NW_026282610.1:0-5076 GCF_023373465.1 Oncorhynchus keta
CAGAGAGGGAAGAGGCAGGACAGAGAGGGAGAGAGAGAGGCAGGCAGGACAGAGAGGGAGAGAGGGAGAGTAGAATGAAGGACAGAATCAGATCAGTTGAATGTTTAATGACAGTGTGAGCTCCTGGAACACTGCCAGCCCAACTATGTCTGCTTGCCTGCCTGTGTGTGACCGCCGCCCGCATTTCTGGGGCGGGGCCAGGCTGAGTGTGGTCTAACATGTGACTGGGGGTATATTTCGACAGGGTTATGTAATCTCCATGGATGCCCCTCCCTCCCAGTCCCTCCCAGTCCCACCACAGCTGGGGCTGAGGAGGGCGGTCAGGAGGCAAATGATGCAGAAGAGCAGGCGAACAGTAAATGTAATGTTCACATCTGACAGGGGTCATCCTGCCTGACTGGGAGAGATTGTTACATAAGTCTAAATGGGCGGATAGCTGGCGGATATTACAGAAGTTATTCATGGGTGGTACTTCTTATGGGTGGTACTTCCTTATGGGTGGTACTTCCTTATGGGTGGTACTTCCCTTATGGGTGGTACTTCCTTATGGGTGGTAGTTCTTATAGGTGGTAGTTATTTATGGGTGGTACTTCCTTATGGGTGGTACTTTTATTTATGGGTGGTACTTCATATGGGTGGTAGTTATTTATGGGTGGTACTTCCTTATGGTGGTACTTCCTTATAGGTGGTAGTTATTTATGGGTGGTACTTCCTTATGGGTGGTAGTTATTTATGGGTGGTACTTCCTTATGGGTGGTAGTTCATATGCGGTGGTACTTCTTATGGGTGGTAGTCTTTATGGGTGGTACTTCCTTATGGGTGGTAGTTATTTATGGGTGGTACTTCCTTATGGGTGGTACTTTTATGTGTATAGGGTGGTAGTTCCTTTTGGATGCCATAGGGTGGGTGTTCTTATGGGTGGTATATGTTGGTAGTTATGTATGGTGGTAGAGTGTGGTAGATCCTATGGGTGGTGTAGGGGTGGGTGTTATTTATGGGTGGTAGTTCCCAATGGGTATAGGGTGGCGTTCATTATGAGTGGTATATTTGGTGGGTGGTGAAAAAAACTGTTTTCCATATAGTGACATGTGACAAACTTCAATGTTTTATCATCAATAGAGGCAACTAGACTAGCTACATTATAGCTACGTTATAGCTACATTATGGCTATGTTATAGCTACATTATAGCTACGTTATAGCTACATTATAGCTACGTTATAGCTACATTATGGCTACATTATAGCTACATTATGGCTACGTTATAGCTACATTATAGCTACGTTATAGCTACACTATAGCTACGTTATAGCTACATTATAGCTACATTATAGCTACATTATAGCTACACTATAGCTACATTATAGCTACACTATAGAAATATTATAGCTACACTATAGCTACACTATAGCAACATTATAGCCACATTATAGCTATGTTATAGCTACATTATAGCTATACATTATAGCTACACTATAGCCATATTATAGCTACTATAGCTTCTACACTATAGAAACATTATAGCTACTATAGCTACACTATAGCAACATTATAGCTACATTATAGCCACATTATAGCTATGTTATAGCTACATTGCATGAAGACAGCCTATGCTTACTACCTGTGAGCTCCGTGAGGTGTGACCTCAGTGACATTTTGAAAGTCAATACGGGGGTCAAGTAATGATCGTGGCCTTTCAGGCAAAACATGTTGTGGAAGATGATGAATATTGGTTATAAATCCTGGGGGACCTTGGATCTCTCATTCCATCACTAACCACATCAGCGTTTAAAATGGCACCTTATTCCCCAAACGTTGGTGTTAATGGCTTACATACAATAGAATAAAATATTGTGGATAAAGAGTTACTTGTCTAACAGAACACAGAGGGTATTCTTTAAATGGAAGCCTCTCCATTAAAAAAACACCCAGGGTAGATTCCCCAGGGTAGCTGTCTAGGCCCCTACTTTTTCAATCTTTACTAATGTCATGCCACTGGCATTTGAGTAAAGCCAGTGTGTCTATGTATGCAGATGACTCACCACTATACACGTCAGCTACCACAGCAACTGAAATGACAACAACACTTAAGAAAGAACTGCAGTTAGTTAGTTTCAGAATGGGCGAAAAGGAATACGTTAGTCCTAAATATTTCTAAAACTAAAAGCATTGTATTTGGGACAAACCATTCACTAAACCCTAAACCTCAACTAAATCTTGTAATGAATAATGTGGAAATTGAGCAAGTTGAGGAGACTAAACTGCTTGTACTAACCCTGGAGTGTAAACTGTCACGGTCAAAACATATTGATACAACAATAGCTGGGATGGGAGAATTCTTGTCACGTCTACTCCCCTCGCCGTGCACCTTCATTCGTGCACCTGGCATTTTCATCATTACGCACCTGGTATTCATCATTACGGCACCTGGTATTCATCATTACGCGCACCTGGCATTCATCATTACGCGCACCTGGTATTCATCATTACGAGCACCTGGTATTCATCATTAGGCGCACCTGGCATTCATCATTACGCGCACCTGGCATTCATCATTACACACACCTTGGGGCGGCAGGGTAGCCTAGTGGTTGCAAGTTCAAACCCCTGAGCTGACAAGATACAAATCTGTCGTTCTGCCCCTGAATAGGCAGTTTAACCACTGTTCCTGGGCCGTCATTGAAAATAAGAATTTGTTCTTAACTGACTTGCCTAGTTAAATAAAGGTAAAATAAATTACACGCACCTGGTATTCATCATTACACGCACCTGGTATTCATGATTACACACACCTGGTATTCATCATTAGGCGCACCTGGCATTCATCATTATGCGCACCTGGTATTCATCATTGCGCGCACCTGGCATTCATCATTGCGCACACCTGGCATTCATCATTACGCACACCTGGTATTCATCATTATGCGCACCTGGTATTCATCATTACGCGCACCTGGTATTCATCATTACGTGGACCTGCACTTCATCATTACGCGCACCTGGTATTCATCATTACGCGGACCTGCGCTTCATCATTTTGGCACACCTGGACTCCATTACCTTACTCATTATCTCCCCTTTATCTGGCGCTCCCTTAGTCTCCTTCCCCAGATAGTATTGTTTTCTGTTGTTAGTGTCTAGATGCTACTTCTACGTTGTATCATTCCATGTTACATGTTATATTTATCTTAGAACCTGCACCTGCTTCTCGGCTCCCAGCGTCTACGTTACAAGTCTTAACAGCACTATCAACAAGACAAGTCCTACAGGCCCTAGTTTTGTCGCACCTGGACCACTGTTCAGTCGTGTGGTCAGGTGCCACGAAGAGAGACTGGCCCTTGGATGTACACAGAGAGCTAACATTAATAATACTCATTTTAATCTCTCCTGGCTCAAAGTGGAGGAGAGATTGACATCATCACTACTTGTACACTGCTCAAAAAAATGAAAGGGAACACTTAAACAACACAATGTAACTCCAAGTCAATCACACTTCTGTGAAATCAAACTGTCCACTTAGGAAGCAACACTGATTGACAATACATTTCACATGCTGTTGTGCAAATGGAATAGACAACAGGTGGAAATAATAGGTGTGGTTCTGCAGGTGGGGACCACAGACCACTTCTCAGTTCCTATGCTTCCTGGCTGATGTTTGGTCACTTTTGAATGCTGGCGGTGCTTTCACTCTAGTGGTAGCATGAGACGGAGTCTACAACCCACACAAGTGGCTCAGGTAGTGCAGCTCATCCAGGATGGCACATCAATGCGAGCTGTGGCAAGAAGGTTTGCGGTGTCTGTCAGTGTAGTGTCCAGAGCATGGAGGCGCTACCAGGAGACAGGCCAGTACATCAGGAGACGAGGCCGTAGGAGGGCAACAACCCAGCAGCAGGACCCCTACCTCCACCTTTGTGCAAGGAGGGAGCAAGAGGAGCACTAAATGACCTCCAGCAGGCCACAAATGTGCATGTGTCAGCTCAACCGGTCAGAAACAGACTCCATGAGGGTGGTATGAGGCCCACGGCGATCCACAGGTGGGGTTTGTGCTTACAGCCCAACACCGTGCAGGACGTTTGGCATATGCGAGAGAACACCAAGATTGTCAAATTCGCCACTGGCGCCCTGTGCTCTTCACAGATGAAAGCAGGTTCACAATGAGCACATGTGACAGACGTGACAGTCTGGAGACGCCGTGGAGAACATTCTGCTGCCTGCAACATCCTCCAGCATGACCGGTTTGGCGGTGGGTCAGTCATGGTGTGGGGTGGCATTTTCTTTGGGAGTCGGTACAGCCCCTCCATGTGCTCGCCAGAGGTAGCCTGACTGCCATTAGGTACCGCGATGAGATCCTCAGACCCCTTGTGAGACCATATGCTGGTGCGGTTGGCCCTGGGTTCCTCCTAATGCAAGACAGTGCTAGACCTCATGTGGGTGGAGTGTGTCAGCAGTTCCTGCAAGAGGAAGGCATTGATGCTATGAACTGGCCCGCCCGTTCCCCAGACCTGAATCCAATTGAGCACATCTGGGACATCATGTCCCTCTCCATCCACCAACAGACTGTTCAGGAGTTGGCGGATGCTTTAGTCCAGGTCTGGGAGGAGATCCCTCAGGAGACCATCCGCCACCTCATCAGGAGCATGCCCAGGCGTTGTAGGGAGGTCATACAGGCACGTGGAGGCCACACACACTACTGAGCCTCATTTGGACTTGTTTTAAGGACATTACATCAAAGTTGGATCAGCCTGTAGTGTGGATTTCCAATTTAATTTTGAGTGTGACTCCAAATCCAGATCTCCATGGGTTGATAAATTTGATTTCCAAGATAATTTTGGTGTGATTTTGTTGTCAGCACATTCAACTATGTAAAGAAAAAAGTATTTTATTTCTTTACATAGTTTACATAGTTTATATTTATTTTATTTATTTATTTTAGTGTTCCCTTTTAGTGTTCCCTGTCTGTTTGAACTACTGGCACACAGCTTGAACACCCATGCATACCCCACAAGACATGCCACAAGAGGTCTCTTCACAGTACCCAAGTCCAGAACAGACTATGGGAGGTGCACAGAACTACAGAG
>NW_026282611.1:0-7500 GCF_023373465.1 Oncorhynchus keta
AACTGTCCCCATAATCTACAAACTGTCCCCATAATCTCCAAACCGTCACCATAATCTACAAACTGTTCCCATAATCTACAAACTGTTCCCATAATCTACAAACTGTCCCCATAATCTACAAACCGTCCCCATAATCTCCAAAACCGTCACCATAATCTAAAAACTGTTCCCATAATCTCCAAACTGTTCCCATAATCTACAAACTGTCCCCATAATCTACAAACCGTCACCATAATCTACAAACTGTTCCCATAATCTACAAACTGTTCCCATAATCTACAAACTGTCCCCATAATCTCCAAACTGTCCCCATAATCTCCAAACCGTCACCATAATCTAAAAACTGTTCCCATAATCTCCAAACTGTTCCCATAATCTACAAACTGTCCCCATAATCTACAAACTGTCCCCATAATCTACAAACCGTCCCCCATAATCTACAAAACTGTTCCCATAATCTACAAACGGTTCCCATAGTCTACAAACTGTCCCCATAATCTCCAAACCGTCCCCCATAATCTACAAACTGTCCCCATAATCTCCAAACTGTCCCCATAATCTCCAAACTGTCCCCATAATCTCCAAACTGTCCCCATAATCTCCAAACTGTCCCCATAATCTACAAACCGTCCCCATAATCTACAAACTGTTCCCATAATCTACAAACTGTCCCCATAATCTACAAACTGTCCCCATAATCTCCAAACCGTCCCCATAATCTCCAAACTGTCCCCATAATCTCCAAACTGTCCCCATAATCTCCAAACTGTCCCCATAATCTACAAACTGTCCCCATAATCTCCAAACTGTCCCCATAATCTCCAAACCATCCCCAAACTGTCCCCATAATCTCCAAACTGTCCCCATAATCTCCAAACCGTCCCCATAATCTACAAACTGTCCCCATAATCTCCAAACCGTCCCCATAATCTCCAAACTGTCCCCATAATCTCCAAACCGTCCCCATAATCTACAAACTGTCCCCATAATCTACAAACTGTCCCCATAATCTACAAACTGTCCCCATAATCTACAAACTGTCCCCATAATCTACAAACTGTCCCCATAATCTCCAAACCGTCCCCATAATCTCCAAACCGTCCCCATAATCTACAAACTGTCCCCATAATCTACAAACCGTCCCCATAATCTCCAAACTGTCCCCATAATCTCCAAACCGTCCCCATAATCTACAAACTGTCCCCATAATCTACAAACTGTCCCCATAATCTACAAACCGTCCCCATAATCTCCAAACCGTCCCCATAATCTACAAACTGTCCCCATAATCTACAAACTGTCCCCATAATCTACAAACCGTCCCCATAATCTCCAAACCATCCCCAAACCGTCCCCATAATCTCCAAACTGTTGCCATAATCCCCAAACGGTTCTTTAAAAAAATTATTCTACTATGTTTATGCATCCCATGTTTCTTCTGTAAGAAACCTTCCAGATTAGCCCCGTCTATAAAAGCCAATCCCCTTCCAGATTAGCCCCGTCTATAAAAGCCAATCCCCACCCGGGTAAGAAGCCTTCCAGATGAGCCCCGTCTATAAAAGCCAATCCCCACCCGGGTAAGAAACCTTCCAGATTAGACCAGTCTATAAAAACCAATCCCCTTCCAGATTAGCCCCGTCTATAAAAGCCAATCCCCACCCGGGTAAGAAACCTTCCAGATTAGCCCCGTCTATAAAAGCCAATCCCCTTCCAGATTAGCCCCGTCTATAAAAGCCAATCCCCTTCCAGATTAGCCCCGTCTATAAAAGCCAATCCCCTTCCAGATGAGCCCCGTCTATAAAAGCCAATCCCCACCCGGGTAAGAAACCTTCCAGATTAGCCCCGTCTATAAAAGCCAATCCCCTTCCAGATGAGCCCCGTCTATAAAAGCCAATCCCCTTCCAGATGAGCCCCGTCTATAAAAGCCAATCCCCTTCCAGATGAGCCCCGTCTATAAAAGCCAATCCCCTTCCAGATGAGCCCCGTCTATAAAAGCCAATCCCCTTCCAGATTAGCCCCGTCTATAAAAGCCAATCCCCACCCGGGTAAGAAACCTTCCAGATGAGCCCCGTCTATAAAAGCCAATCCCCACCCGGGTAAAAAAAACCTTCCAGATTAGCCCCGTCTATAAAAGCCAATCCCCACCCGGGTAAGAAACCTTCCAGATGAGCCCCGTCTATAAAAGCCAATCCCCACCCGGGTAAGAAACCTTCCAGATTAGCCCCGTCTATAAAAGCCAATCCCCTTCCAGATGAGCCCCGTCTATAAAAGCCAATCCCCTTCCAGATGAGCCCCGTCTATAAAAGCCAATCCCCTTCCAGATGAGCCCCGTCTATAAAAGCCAATCCCCTTCCAGATGAGCCCCGTCTATAAAAGCCAATCCCCTTCCAGATGAGCCCCGTCTATAAAAGCCAATCCCCTTCCAGATGAGCCCGTCTATAAAAGCCAATCCCCTTCCAGATGAGCCCCGTCTATAAAAGCCAATCCCCTTCCAGATGAGCCCCGTCTATAAAAGCCAATCCCCTTCCAGATGAGCCCCGTCTATAAAAGCCAATCCCCTTCCAGATTAGCCCCGTCTATAAAAGCCAATCCCCTTCCAGATTAGCCCTGTCTATAAAAGCCAATCCCAGCCCCGGGTAAGAAACCTTCCAGATGAGCCCCGTCTATAAAAGCCAATCCCCTTCCAGATGAGCCCCGTCTATAAAAGCCAATCCCCTTCCAGATGAGCCCCGTCTATAAAAGCCAATCCCCTTCCAGATGAGCCCCGTCTATAAAAGCCAATCCCCTTCCAGATTAGCCCCGTCTATAAAAGCCAATCCCCTTCCAGATGAGCCCCGTCTATAAAAGCCAATCCCCTTCCAGATGAGCCCCGTCTATAAAAGCCAATCCCCTTCCAGATTAGCCCCGTCTATAAAAGCCAATCCCCTTCCAGATGAGCCCCGTCTATAAAAGCCAATCCCCTTCCAGATGAGCCACGTCTATAAAAGCCAATCCCCACCCGGGTAAGAAACCTTCCAGATGAGCCCCGTCTATAAAAGCCAATCCCCACCCGGGTAAAAGGTTGATAGTTCACCCAGGACATGAGGGAGGACATTGACTTGCAAGGTGTTGGACAACAACAACAAGATGTATTATTTAGTGTCCAGGTAAAACAAACATAAAGATTAAAGGATTACCATCTTACTTGGTCCCAAGACTGGAAGGAAATCAAAATATCATTTCAGGTGAACTATCAATAAAACATTTTAAAAAAGGTTGTGAGGAGTTGTGATACTAAAGAGCTGTACACATATTGACAAGCAAGTCTCAGAGTAACATAATCTAGGATCAGGTCCCATATTCACAAACAGTCTCAGAGGAACAGAACTGGGTCTAGGATCAGGTCCCATATTCACAAACAGTCTCAGAGGAACAGAACTGAACTGGGTCTAGGATCAGGTCCCATATTCACAAACAGTCTCAGAGGAACAGAACTGAACTGGGTCTAGGATCAGGTCCCATATTCACAAACAGTCTCAGAGTAACAGAACTGAACTGGGTCTAGGATCAGGTCCCATATTCACAAACAGTCTCAGAGGAACAGAACTGAACTGGGTCTAGGATCAGGTCCCATATTCACAAACAGTCTCAGAGGAACAGAACTGAACTGGGTCTAGGATCAGGTCCCATATTCACAAACAGTCTCAGAGTAACAGAACTGAACTGGGTCTAGGATCAGGTCCCATATTCACACTCCCAGTAAAAGTACACATTGTGAATGGGGGTCCTAACCTTACATCAGGTGTCCTACTCTGAGACACATTGTGAATGGGGGGGTCCTAACCTTACATCAGGTGTCCTACTCTGAGACACATTGTGAATGGGGGGTCCTAACCTTACATCAGGTGTCCTACTCTGAGACACATTGTGAATGGGGGATCCTAACCTTACATCAGGTGTCCTACTCTGAGACACATTGTGAATGGGGGTCCTAACCTTACATCAGGTGTCCTACTCTGAGACACATTGTGAATGGGGGTCCTAACCTTACATCAGGTGTCCTACTCTGAGACACATTGTGAATGGGGGGTCCTAACCTTACATCAGGTGTCTTACTCTGAGACACATTGTGAATGGGGGGGGGTCCTAACCTTACATCAGGTGTCCTACTCTGAGACACATTGTGAATGGGGGGGTCCTGATCCTAAATCAGTTTCTAAACCAGAGCATGTGATTCATTCAGTCATCAGACAGCAGGGACCCTCGAACTTGTGATCCGTCCCTGGCATCCAGAGCAACATGGCGGCCTCCAGACTGGCTTCTAGCCAGCACTCTCCTCCCGTGTCACATGGGACAAGCAGTAGGCCTGGATACCTGGATACAACGTGAGGGAGGGAGGGAGGAGAGGGAGAGGGAGAAGGAGGAGATGGAGGGGAGGGGAGGGAGGGATGGAGGGGGAGGGAGGGAGGGGGGGAGGGGAGGGAGGGGAGGGGAAGGAGGGAGGGGAAGGAGGGAGGGAGGAGGAGAGAGATGGGAGGGGAGGGGGAGGGAGGGAGGGGGGAGAGGGAGAGGGGAAGGAGGGAGGGAGGGGAGGGAGGGAGGGAGGGATGGGAGGGGAGGGAGGGAGAGGAGGGGGAGGAAAGAGGACATATCAGATATATGGTTTGATAATATGAAGGCGTTAGATGTATCACTGTAACGTCAAACTGCCGGAGCGAGTCCCACTTCCCCTGGTTGAGCCCCCCCCCCCTTACACACACACTTGGTACCAACTCGTGACCTCCTGTCTCTCAAAACAAGACAGCTCCTTTTCGAAGAGTCTTACCCTGATCACCCCCCGACTTGATTAAACCTCGATTTCATTTCCTGATATCAATGTTATAATTGTTCCAACTTCCTCTGGTACAGAATCTCTTCCTCTTTAACTCCGTTACAACACAAGTAAACAAATGTGTCTCTGTCTGTGTCCCTGTCTGTGTCCCTGTCTGTGTCCCTGTCTGTGTCTCTGTCTGTGTCTCTGTCTGTGTCTCTGTCTGTGTCTCTGTCTGTGTCCCTGTCTGTGTCCCTGTCTGTGTCTCTGTCTGTGTCTCTGTCTGTGTCTGTCGGTGTGTGTGCGTGGGTGTGTCTCTGTCTGTGTCCCTGTCTGTGTCCCTGTCTGTGTCTGTGTCCCTGTCCCTGTCTGTGTCCCTGTCTGTGTCCCTGTCTGTGTCTGTCGGTGGGTGTGTCTCTGTCTGTGTCTCTGTCTGTGTCTCTGTCTGTGTCCCTGTCTGTGTCCCCTGTCTGTGTCCCTGTCTGTGTCCCTGTCTGTGTCCCTGTCTGTGTCCCTGTCTGTGTCTGTGTCTCTGTCTGTGTCTCTGTCTGTGTCTCTGTCTGTGTCTGTCGGTGTGTGTGCGTGGGTGTGTCTCTGTCTGTGTCCCTGTCTGTGTCCCTGTCCCTGTCTGTGTCCCTGTCTGTGTCCCCTGTGTCCCTGTCTGTGTCCCTGTCTGTGTCCCTGTCTGTGTCCCTGTCTGTGTCCCTGTCTGTGTCCCTGTCTGTGTCCCTGTCTCTGTCCCTGTCTGTGTCCCTGTCTGTGTCCCTGTCTGTGTCCCTGTCTGTGTCCCTGTCTGTGTCCCTGTCTGTGTCCCTGTCTGTGTCCCTGTCTGTGTCCCTGTCTGTGTCTCTGTCTGTGTCCCTGTCTGTGTCTCTGTCTGTGTCCCTGTCTGTGTCCCTGTCTGTGTCTGTCGGTGTGTGTGTGTGGGAGTGTGTGCTGTGTCTGTGTCCCTGTTTGTGTCTGTGTGTGTGTGTGTGTCCCTGTCTGTGTCTGTCGGTGTGTGTGTGTGTCCCTGTCTGTGTCCCTGTCTGTGTCCCTGTCTGTGTCCCTGTCTGTGTCCCTGTCTGTGTCTGTCGGTGTGTGTATGTGTCTGTCTGTCGGAGTGTGTGTGTCTGTGTGTGTCTGTCGGAGTGTGTGTGTGTCTGTCGGTGTGTGTGTGTGTGTCTGTCGGAGTGTGTGTGTCCCTGTTTGTGTCTCTGTCTGTGTCCCTGTCTGTGTCCCTGTCTGTGTCCCTGTCTGTGTCCCTGTCTGTGTCCCTGTCTGTGTCCCTGTGTCCCTGTCCCTGTCCCCTGTGTCCCTGTCCCTGCCTGTGTCCCTGTCTGTGTCTCTGTCTGTGTGTCTGTCTGTGTCTCTGTCTGTGTCCCTGTCTGTGTCCCTGTCTGTGTCCCTGTCTGTGTCTCTGTCTGTGTCCCTGTCTGTGTCCCTGTCTGTGTCCCTGTCTGTGTCCCTGTCTGTGTCCCTGTCTGTGTCCCTGCCTGTGTCCCTGTCCCTGCCTGTGTCCCTGTCCCTGCCTGTGTCCCTGTCTGTGTCCCTGTCTGTGTCCCTGTCTGTCTGTCTCTGTCTGTGTCTCTGTCTGTGTCTCTGTCTGTGTCCCTATCTGTGTCTCTATGTCTCTGTCTGTGTCCCTGTGTCCTGTGTCCCCTGTGTCCCTATCTGTGTCCCTGTCCGTGTCCCTGTCCGTGTCCGTGTCCTGTCCGTGTCCCTGTCCGTGTCCCTGTCCGTGTCTGTGTCTCTGTCTGTGTCCCTGTCTGTGTCTCTGTCTGTGTCCCTGTCTGTGTCCCTGTCTGTGTCTCTGTCTGTGTCTCTGTCTGTGTCTCTGTCTGTGTCTCTGTCTGTGTCTCTGTCTGTGTCCCTGTCTGTGTCCCTGTCTGTGTCTCTGTCTGTGTCTCTGTCTGTGTCTCTGTCTGTGTCCCTGTCTGTGTCCCTGTCTGTGTCTGTCGGTGTGTGTGTGTGGGAGTGTGTGCTGTGTCTGTGTCCCTGTTTGTGTCTGTGTGTGTGTGTGTGTCCCTGTCTGTGTCTGTCGGTGTGTGTGTGTCCCTGTCTGTGTCTGTCGGGTGTGTGTGTCCCTGTCTGTGTCTCTGTGTCCCTGTCTGTGTTCCTGTCTGTGTCTCTGTCTGTGTCTCTGTCTGTGTCCCTGTCTGTGTCCCTGTCTGTCCCTGTCTGTGTCTGTCTGTGTGTGTATGTGTCTGTGTGTGTCTGTCGGAGTGTGTGTGTCCCTGTCTGTGTCTCTGTGTCCCTGTCTGTGTTCCTGTCTGTGTCTCTGTCTGTGTCCCTGTCTGTGTCCCTGTCTGTGTCCCTGTCTGTGTCTGTCTGTGTCTGTCGGTGTGTGTATGTGTCTGTGTGTGTCTGTCGGAGTGTGTGTGTGTCTGTGTGTGTCTGTCGGAGTGTGTGTGTGACTGTGTGTGTCTGTCGGTGTGTGTGTCTGTCGGTGTGTGTGTGTGTCTGTCGGAGTGTGTGTGTCCCTGTTTGTGTCTCTGTCTGTGTCTCTGTCTGTGTCCCTGTCTGTGTCCCTGTCTGTGTCTGTCTCTCTGTCTGTGTCTCTGTCCCTGTCTCTGTCCCTGTCTGTGTCCCTGTCTGTGTCTGTCTGTGTCTGTCTGTGTCTGTCTGTGTCTGTCTGTGTGTGTCCCTGTGTGTGTCTGTCGGTGTGTGTCCCTGTGTGTGTCTGTCGGTGTGTGTATGTGTCTGTGTGTGTCTGTCGGAGTGGTGTGTGT